>NW_020450666.1:67180-110654 GCF_003343035.1 Apteryx rowi | reverse complement strand
TGAGGCCACATCTGGAGTACTGCGTCCAGTTCTGGGCTCCACAGTGCAAGAGGGATGTGGCACTACTGGAGCAAGTCCAGCGAAGGGCTACAAAGATGATTAGGGGACTGGAGCATCTCTCCTATGAGGAAAGGCTGAGAGAGCTGGGCCTGTTTAGCTTGGAGAAGAGAAGGCTGAGAGGAGATCTTATCAATGTGTACAAGTATCTGAAGGGAGGGTGTCGAGAGGATGGGACCAGACTCTTTTCAGTGGTGCCCAGTGACAGGATGCAAGGCAATGGGCACAAACTGAAACACAGACAGTTCCATCTGAACATGAGGAAAAACTTCTTCCCTGTGAGGGTGACAAAGCACTGGCACAGGTTGCCCGGAGAGGTTGTGGAGTCTCCTTCTCTGGAGATATTCAAAACGYGCCTGGATGCAATCCTGTGCAATGTGCTCTAGGTGACCCATTTTGAGCAGGGGGGTTGGACTAGATGATCTGCAGAGGTCCCTTCCAACCTCAACCATTCTGTGATTCTGTGATTTGCCTAACAATGCAAAAGGTTGTTGATGCATCGCTTGTTGTTAACTGCCGGGTGAAAAGGGTCAGCTAGAGATTTACAGATCACATACAAATTTTCAGTTACTGAAGTCCTTTACATTGACCATACTACCAGTTTGTGCTACCACAGTGCTGATATACCATCTCTAATGGGTGTATATGGCTACAATAAACTAGATTCCTATTTTTGTGAGTAAGGAGTCTTTGGGTAGCTACTTGCAGCAATACTTAGATAAGTATTTAGGGACATGGGAGACCTGAGACACACTCTGCCAATATTAAATATATATTGGATGAATGAATCCATTTTGCTTTCCATCTGGGTATCAGTAAAATGTCTTATGCAATTCTTTTTCAGTTACTTTCTTGCATAATATTCAGAGAGAGGAGTCATTTTTGTTTTCTCTTGCCATCATGTTGGTCTTACATTTTCAAAAATTTCTCAGGAATGTAAAGCCTACACTCCTCAATATTGCAATTAAGGGTGCAAGAGTGTTTACGGCAAAAGTAACAAATATTGTGAAAAAATTGAATATTTTCTGTATTGTTCTGCAGCCACTGAAAAGTCAAGCTGATGACTGTTTTTAGTTTTCCCCAAAGAAAAAAAAGTTAATTTCAAGACTGTTGATTCCAGGATGTTCATGGAGTTTTATATGATTAGTTACCATGGAGGTTAATTGTTGTGATGAACTCTAAGGATTATGAAATTTCAAAGCTCAGAGAAAATGCCGTTCTATGTTATATAAGGTGTAAGTTCCCAAACCATCAGATGTTTATTAACAACAACAATAAGCTGGGACATTATCTGCAGACTTTTTTTTTTTTCCTACTGATATTTCTAGTGAAATGCCCCTATTATGCTTGTAGTCTTTATCCCCTTCCCTTGAGGAATGCAAGAGTGAATGTGGTGCCTCTTTTCCTGGTTATGCAGCCTTACTTACTAAATTCTGTCTTTGATTTGTAGCTATATTTAACTCCTAGCATTTTCTGAGCCATCAGCAGAAATATTCAAAATATCAACAGGAAGAAATGTTAATGTGACCAGTAAAGATGCTTTGATTGTTTTCTTCACTAGGTCAAATCATTTAAAAAGAGGTGTTAAAAATGAGGTTACAATTTTTGTTAAAATACAAGCATCTGAAACATAAAAAGGTATGCTTCCTTTTGATCTGTAATAGGAAAAAGAGTGGAAAGATTTATCAGTTTCAATGGATTTTATTTTAACTATGGAGAATTTAACATAACTGTAGATTTGGTTCAGTTGAATAGCATATCTTCAAGTGCCCAGAGTCAACCATGGAGGATGTTTTTCACTTAAATTTAATAAGCGAAAAGGAAGAAAAAAAATTTAAGGTTTCTTAGCATATCCTCAAGGGACATGTTGTGGTATCTTCCTAATTCCTGGGGAAGAAGTGAGCATAAACTGTTTTTAGATACATTTTTCAGTGCTTAATGGTATCCTCTAGCTCTGTTATATTTAGTTCCTATAATACTGGAATAAAGTAATACAAAAATCAAATACATTGGAAGCTTGATTAAAATAAAGTAAAACACACACTGAGGAAATATTATGACCTGCATTCAGCTGACGTAAATCTACACAAAATCTTGTGCTATATTTGCAGGAATTAGTTGTCTTATTGAAAAGAATTTTGAAATCAGTCCACTTATACTGTAAAGAAAACAAAAAGACATTTGTTTCTTACAGTACTTTTAAAATATTTTACATGAAAAACATCTTTTTATAAGATATTATTTAAAAAAACAACTATAAATCAGTCTTGATTTCTAGAGTTCATTCTGTATTCTGTAGAACTGCTAATAATAACAGGAGCCATATTCCTCTGATTTTTCAACCTTTTTGCCAGCTGACCACTTAAACATTGAAATAATCACTTTTAAGAAGAATAATAACATCTAATTTTAGGAGTGGGATTCAGTTTGTCTCTTTAGCTTTTTAGATACTCTTTAGATAGCTCTTTACACCCTGTGATGGCTTTGACTAGGGCATTAAATAAGTTTGACCACACACACAGCAATCTAGTTCTATTTAAAATAATTATGGCATATTGACTAACCTCCAGCTTTCACTGCAAAACAGCATGAGTATCCTGTAGGCCTTGTGTCAGACCTACACATCCCATGAGTATTTCTTTGATCCCTAAGGCCTCTTAAATGGTACTTTATATCATGTGGGCAAACAAATCAAGCTCAAGATCTCTATTGACAGTAATGGAAGGTTAGACTTCTACCTCAGTGCAAAAACCTGCATTCAGACACCTAAATTTAAGTGGTATGTTCCACCCATAAATGTAGGTACCTTAATCCCACACTGAATGCCACTCATCAGTCTTGATTCAGTTGCCTAAACACAGACATCTATGACTGTTTGAGATGCTCAAGGATATCTGAGACGTCCCCATGAGACTGGTAGAAATGCCACAGAGGAGACTCTTTGAATCAGGAGCTTTGCCCAGGAGGGATACACTGGGGCATTTAAATGTCATTATAGGTGGAATTCTTTGGCATGAACTGAGGTATCTAGTAACTTACATGTATTTGTGTACCTAAGATGGCAACACAGGCTGACAGATATGGCACATGTCTTTGTAGAAGACTGACACCATTCACAAGCAGCAGCTGAGGCTTCAGATCCGAGGCTGAAGAGAGGTTCATATCTAGTCAATTGGACTGAGCCCAGGATGTTCGCAATGGTGAGGTTCACTTCTGAGCTAGTCACCCTAAATTCCATTTATAGTTAGTTGAAAAATAGCAGGACTTTTAAGGCATAACTGATCTGACCTAATTTAGATGTGCTCATTAAGGTCATACTCAAGGGACCTCCTTGAGTCAACGAGGGGCTGAAAATTGCATTAGAATAACTGTGAGAGTATTTTAAAGGATTTTTTTCAACTGCTTGTTCACCGACTCTTCACATTGAAAATGATGAGCTTATGTTGGGTAACGTTAGCAGACAGACATGAGTTATGATCAGCTCTAGAAGAAGCAGCTGCTGAGTTTGTGTGCACAGCAAGGGCTGACTGCTGCTGTTTAGAAAAAACAGAGTAGATGGCTATGTAACACTACTGTTTTCTGAGGTTAGGTGGGGTTGATTCCCTAAAAAGAGAGCTGTCAGAGACCTCTTTTTTCTGTCTCTGACATGAAGTCTTTGCCACAAACAGTCCAACAGAAAGAATATTGAAGTTGAAAGATCCAGGGCAGCAGAGATTAGAGTAAGAAAGATTTTCATTAAGAAAGAAGTAGCTATTACTCTGAGGTTAAATATGACTGATGTAACTTGACTTAGAGACTTGGAAAAAGAATAACGGTTTGAAGAGGTGAAAATTAGAGAAAAAGAAAATCAGAAAAAGTTTGGAAGGGCAAACCAACACAAGCAGCACCTCATTTGGTAGATTTGCTTATACATCATGAATATAGTCCTCTGATCATTTATGTTGGCTGTTTTTTTTATCTAAACCAGAAAAAGCCAACTGGTAGGTATGGTAAAGGAAGTCAGGCACAGACTGGAGACAAACTCAGGATCAGGCTCTGAATCTGCAAGTAGTAAGACACAGTTTGGGCTGCTTCCTCCAAGAACGCAAATCTAGTTTCTGCACAACTACCGAAGGCATTGCAGATGTATCTTGATATAAGACTTAAACTGTGGCTTCGCTCTAGCGAATGAGCTTTTGAGAAAACCAATTTTGAATTTAACCAATTTGGGACGGAGTCTAGTTCTTCTTACAGGGCAAAAGTTCTAGAAGTATTTGTACATATATCTAAAGAAGACAGCTATGAATAATGAAAACAAGCTCTGTTGAAAAAAAGCTTGAGGCACACAGAAGGAAAGTCTGTAAGGTTCAAAGAGAAGGGGCTATGAATTATCCTGCAGTTGAAATCTGAATAGAATATTACATTAGGAAGCTATCTGGCTGGATATTTAATGTTTTCAGAAGTTTTTGTGAGTTACTGAATCCTCAGCAACTTTATAAACTCTGCATCTATAACCTAATTGCTAATTTTAGAATGAGACCCAAGGGATATGAAATTAGCTGCTGTTTTTTAAAGAGCTGGTCTAGGGGCAAGACTAAGACAAAAGCAGAGAGACCTTCCATGCTAGGGGGACCTGTGATGTTTTCTACAGAGGCAATACGGGTAAAACTATGAAACAGTAGCTTTCAGTTGAACTCCAAGTCAGATTTGGAAGAACTGCAGTTTTACATCTGTCAAAATAAAAAGGCAGAAAAAAATTAAGGCGTTCGAAGACAGTACCCCCAAGTGAAGCTTCTGTTCTCCACCAAGTTAGTCTATGTCATATGGCATACATAGATTAGGGGCTGAAGATACCAAACAAAGAGTAGGCCAAAGCTATGAGTATGGAGTATAAATGCAGAGTATAAATGATTTCTCCTACAACTCTCCATGGTCATATCTTGTAGAAATGTGGAAACTGGAAAAAACAAGTGGGAACCATGATACTTATCTTATGCATCCTTTACTACCACATGTGATACATCTCTAGAGACCCTTAGCAGTATCTAGAAGCCTCAATCTTTATCAGACTAGGTGCTTTAAACAAAGTAAAGAAGATTGTTCCTGACTTTATGAACAAATAGAGAACACATACAGAAACCTATAGAGAGGCTATAATAATGCTAATAGACTTTGGCAGAGCTCTTACGGAATGCTGCGTGAGTTAAAGCTTTTAATCTAAGTTAGGCCAAAACGGATGAAAAGTGAAGAAGAATTTAAGGAAATGGGCTCAGGCAAGAGATGGCAAAGGAACCAGCTTTTTACTTACACAGATAGAACTGGCCACTGAACAGGACCAGGTTGGTTTAATCAGTCTCGGACTACAAATTATGTTAAAGGTTAGGTCAAATCTTCCTAGAAACAGGGTTTTTCATATGTTCATTTTTTTTATATACATAATGAAGCTTTATACTAACAATTAGGTAATAGAAGCTGGGCTTTGCCATGGAGCACTATTTCTCTGTCAGGGGCAACAAGACAGACCCTCATTTTCTTGCAGTTTACAGTTCTTGCAGATTTGAGATCAGCAAAATTTAGGCTTAATAGACTGATATTCGCTAATGTATCTTATTGTCTTAAAACTTACAATAATTTTAGTATCAAGGCTTTTTTATTTCTGTCAAGTTTGTAAAACTATACCACTTATGATTTTTTTATTCAGTATTTGTAACAACTTACTTTGAATCATTTAGCAATTTTTTAAGCAATATTTTCAATAACTCTTTTAGAAGCAATTAATTGGAACAAAGCCAGACTGCCTGTCTTCCTGCTTTGCCTTCTTCCTTCCTCACTTCCCTTCATCCTAGGGAGGAGAGGGCTATCATGATGTGAAAAGCCTCTCCTTAAAAAGATGCTTAAATTTCAGATGTTATCAAAAAACTATCACTTTGCTATTTGCTTTATTACTTGTCTTCATCCATATTCACTGTAGGTTAACTAACTGCATCACATCCTTAGCACACCAAAAGCAATGGGAATTCATTAAACCTTAATGGATAGCTATGAAAGTGAAAGAACTGGGGATCAGAGATTAGATGAGTCATAGTTTAATCAGTATCTTTGCAGTGGAAATGCACATTTTGTGAACAAAATTATGTGATCAGGCAGCCCTGTATAACAAAGCAGAAAATAGGACAGTCATTGCAGAGCTTATGCAGATAGCCAAAATATGTAGCACAGAAAAAAGAAATGATTCCAATAGTAAGTAATTCAGCATTTCCACAGCAGATTAGAGAAATATGACCATGTCATATGATTGGTATACAAGTCATATGATTGGTATACTGTAATATTGAACATTTATAAACACATTTTTGCTAGAACAAGTTTTTAATTTGGGAGGAGACTGTGGTGGAGAAAGGGAGGTACAGAGTGGTGAAAAAAATTGTACAAGTGATAATCAGGTATGCAAATAACGTGGGATGCGGGATGCTGGGGCTAACTGGGGAATGCTTTCTCTAGCTAACAGGAGGACACCCAGAGAAATGAACTGAGAATCCTAATATCACTGTGTCAGTGCCTGTTCTAAGCTTGACAGCATCAGCATCTACCCATTACTTCCTAAGTGGTAGAGTGCTATATTAAAGTGTTACATTAGTTGTAATGACTTAGAATTAGCAAATGTCAATGTTAATGTAATTATTCCTTGTGTTTTTTGTAGCAGGGAGTGTTTGGGTTGGTAATTACCAAGAGCAAGTGATCTACAATCAACCACTGAAAGTAATATGGGATGGTTGCACTTACATCCTCTTAAAAAGTTCTCTTCAAAAGGTAGATTTTCTAAGACCACTTGGGCCAAGAAACAATCTTTTCTCGAAGATGTTTTGAGCTTTTGCATACTAAAAAGTATATGGGCTAGAAAATCTCTCCCTTAAGCCCCCTCAGCACGTCTCATCTCTGGTCAGTCCTGGTGAACAAGGAGAAGAAATAATATTGATAGCTGCAACACTGATGTATTAACTTGTGAGAATTGAATTCTCTTTCTGATAAAATGAGGCAGACTGTGTCTCCCACTTCTATGCACTGCCAGTCCACTTTCAAGTTTTAATGTTCAGATAAAAGGGAGTACTGCACCTCCTCTTCTCTCCCCACCCACTTTGATAAGCAATGGAAGCAGAACATCCCTAGCATCTTCAGGGTGTACAGAAAAGTCTCTGAACAGAGCTCTGTATAATTCAAAATTCAAGTTTCAGTCAATCTTGAAAAAGAAAAATATCCCAAACTCTTTGAATATGAATGACTTTGCTTTTTCTCAGAATGTTCCTGAGAACAAAACCACTTTACTGGTCCTAATGAGGCCACTTCTATCAAAGAGCAATTCCTTACTCTATAACTATTTGCTCAGTAAGCAGCTGTTCATTATGAGTTAGAGTAACTGTCGCGGTCCGCGGGAGTGACGGGAATGAATCATACGCATTCACAGAATGCAGGTTCAATTCCATCTTTATTCAGCAATTTGCCTATTTTATAAGTACAAGTATTCGGCGCTCTGGCCCTTGATTTGTGGTTCATACAGATTATGTCACAGGTAGCCCATCATTGCACCGATCACGCACGCAGCGGTCACGCCTTGTACCTTGCTGCTTGTTTAGCAAAGCTGTCTAGCCCTTAACCTTGGTTCCCACTGGCTTCTGTTAGTTTATCTGTACTTTCTCAGGATGTATCATTCCCAGCTGCACCAGTGTCCTTGGTAAACTACTTCAAAGCACATAGCAGCAGCTACAGTCTGAGGCCTAAGGCTTCAGCAAATTTAGCTACTTATGCTAAGCAAGTTGTGCTAAGCGACTAATCCTAAACAGTGTAGTTCCACAATCTATATTTCATATAGATTGTTGTTCTGAAGTACCGCAAGGGCCCCAACAAGTAACAGTACCTGATCCTTATGTCTCGGGACGACCGACTACCTTACAGTTCTGGACCATGTGGGTTTCATGTGGCGCAAGGGAGTGGAGGAGGGGGAAAAGAAGTTTTACTGCATGACTCCACAACTTGTCTCAAAGATCAAAATTTACTGCACTAGTTACAACAGTACAAAGCAACAATTCTTATTAACAGAAACTTAGCCCAACTAGAATACTTATTTTCTAATTACACTAAAATTCATGCTAACAGCAACTACTCAGTAAACAGACAAAGCTAGCTAATTTATACTAACTGTAACTACCCAAACGAATGAACCAGGCAAACCAATTCTGATCGATCTTACCCACGCATTGCCTCAGTGGCCAACGTACACTCAATCCCAGGGAAGTAACTGTGGGAGGGCGTCCCCATCCTGAGGGGCTCCGTGAGTTGTCAGACCCGCCGTCACCCGTGAAGAGCCAAAGACAGTGTCCGGAGTCAACCTATTTATATCCTTCAAGGAAAGGTAGAGGTGGAGCTGTGAGACCAGTTGCAGTTCTCTTTGCGCAGTTGTAGTCCCTGGTTCTTGGCTGCTGCGGGGTTCAACTCTCCTCCATTGTTATGACCATCGCACCCACAGTCATGGGTTGAGGGGCTGGGGTGGCCGAACACCCCCAAGGGCGGGCTAGCTGCCTTGCGCACTCTCCAGCACTGAAGAAAAGAGTTTGAGTGACTGTGAATGACTGCTTGACTCTTGCAGTGGGGGTCCCAAGGAGAGATCCCATAGCTGGGCTAAGAAGGAATTAATTCCAGTCTGCAGTGGGGCCCCAGCAGTGAAAGCAGGTGTCATCTCTCAGGGTCCTGATGAGGAGGAGACAGTCCTGACCACCGCAATTAACACTGCCCCAGCAGTGAGAGGAGGCTTTGTTTCTCATGGTCCTGGCGCCCCAGCGGGCCTTATCTCAAAGTCTTCACACCCTCCCTTTCAGAGTGTGAGGCACAGGAATGCAGACTGCTTGTAACTGGCACCAGATGTGGCAGGAAGCTGGGAGCATCCCCCCACACCTTAATAAAGAAAGGTAAATAAAAATAAACCCACCATCCCAGAACTAACCAAGTATATAAAGAAGTAAAGGTAGGAAGTTGTCATCTCTTCCTTTTGCTCTCAACATACACCAGAGATTTGTGACACCACAATACAAGGAGAAAGGTTGAGCGGGAGGGGTCAGACCCAATAGCTTTTAAAACAGTATTACAAGAATACTATATACCCTAATGGAGATCACAATGAAAAACATAAAGAAGTTACAAATAAGGACTTCTTCCTGCCCTTACTCTTACAGTGCAGATGGAATTCATTTAATCTATAACGTAGATTACTGTGTCTGAGCCAGTGACCCCAACCTCCATCATGGGCAATGGAGAAAAATAGACACTTTTAGGGAGTGATTACTATGATGTATTTTAGATTTCTGCTTTAAAATGAATCACATCTTAGAAGTGCCTATTTCTCTCCACTAGTTACAAAGGAAGACCAGGTGACAGAGCAGATAAAGACTTTTACATTTAGTTAGATAAATCTCACTCTGGATGTTTTCTGCTGATGCTTATTGAAAAAAAAGCATTACCTCCCCATTGCTCCTACAGTGGACTGGAGCCTTGCACAGTTGCACTTCTGGTTAGCAATTCAAAATCTTTAACTTTTCCTGTACATACTTTTGTGTGTGTGGCGTGTGTGTGTGTGTGTTATTATTAGAAGCAGTAAAAATCTGGAGAGCTGCATAAGAAATTGAATGATAGACAGAGCTGATAAACCAGCAGAAAAGAAAAAAAGGGGAAAAACAAACTTTACAAATGATAAATATTAAAAAAAAATCCAAAATGAATGTGCAGAACAAAGAAGTAAATAAAATCAAAAGCTGGGTTCTGAGCACATTCAAAGAGAATGAACAGACATCACCCAGAAAGGCTGCAGAGATTATAAAGCTCATGTGAATGCATTAGCTCCACTAATGTTTTAGTGGAACTGTGTCCTATTTAGTTACTTGAGAAAATTAAGAATGAATAGTAATATTGGAAATGAGTACAATCTAGGTTACCAGAAACCCAGTATAAGGTTATAAAATATTTGCTGCATAAAAACCAAAGAAATTAGTACAAGCTGGAATATCATCAAGTTGTTACAATAACTGGAAACATTTTGCTGAGTGATTTTTCAGCATGATTGTCACTTATAATCCAGCAATTTTCACTGGATGCTTTTTTTAGATGGACCAACAGTAATGTATAAACAAAAGTATAATTCAGGAGTCAGGTATATCATATCGTATAACTGTATTGTCAGTTGCCTTGTATATTGTATCACCACCATTATATTTGTGTTAAGCATTTGATTTCTGAAGTAATTAAGAAAACTTTTTAAACATTTTCTACTCTCAGCCATTTCACAGGAGCAATAAAACTATCCCATCAATTCAGTCTTCAGGAAAAATTAGTCCTCTGTGGGAGAACATCTCTCATGACGGCAATCACAGCATCAACTATAGCAAGACATATTTGCTTGCTTGTGCTTCACAGTCCAACTTTGTACTTGAGATTTATAGAAAGGATAAAAATGAAATACAACCTGTTTGTGGGCAGTATGCAGATCTGCACGCATTATCTAAATTAGTAGATCTAAAATGCCCTTCTTCCTATTATTTACAAGATCTAGCTTGGGAAGATGAGCCGGTCTAGCAACTCCATTTTGACTGTATTTAAAGAACTCTAAAATCCAGTTCCTTAATTGTATGCCTTCAGTGCCTGAGAATTTGTTTCCTCATTCTCAGAATTTTAGAAAGAATGAAAATAAATGATGCATATATGGCATAAAATAGAAGTAAATTAAGAGGGAACATCTCTCTCACTACAGAAAATATAGCTCTGTAGCTCTCCAAAGCACTAGGCTGCAAGCAAGAACTCTCTTCTAGCTTTATCATTTCAGGTATATTCTATATTTTCCAGCTTAGGCATTCAGCAGTGTGAACATCAGATAGAGAAGGTTCTGCACTCAAATAGGCTTTCAAATTTGCTGATACATTCCTTCAATGTTAGTCTAAAATAGTATTTATGTCCTTTGCGTATCTGAAGAATTCAGGAACAAAGAGATCCCAGTCACTAACACATTTTCATGAATGACATTTGTTTGAGGGGCTCAGTGTGACAAAGTCTGCAGACACCATCATCTAATGTCATCATAGCATGCAGCATACTCTGTACATCACATTACACTTAAAATGTGTTACACTAAGAAAGGACATCAGCTGCTGAGGTGATCTCAGAAAACATGACTACATAAAAATGGTGCTGGTTTACCACCACTCATATGCTCCTTATTTGTATTCAGGAATGTTAATTGTTTCTAATAACAACTAAATAAGAGCTCACACAGCTAGTGACTTGGTATCCTTTGGGTTCTCTTCATCATTTGATTTCATGCATCAGAAACAGAACTATTTAATATATTAAAAACTCTTGTATATAACTAATTTAGAAGTTATAGAAAACTTTGAGTTTCACATGCTATTTTCATACACAGAACACATAACCTGAAGGAAAACAAAGGGCTCTCAGGTATTGTTTGTCTTTTTTTTTAGCTCTCTGACCTGGATATTTTCCTTCTCAGATGTTTTCACTTTGGATTGAGTTTGCATGTAATTAGAAAACATTTACCTTTCCAGTATCACACACTTATTCTTAGGAAAGTGTATGTGATATAGAAATCATTAGATGACAATAAAATTGGAGCTCCATGAACTTTACTCAGTAACTTCTCCTGTAAGAAGAAATTTAAGAAGTCTAAACTGAGTAATGAATAGAGATAACCTGAAATATATAAGTTCTTGAAATTATTGACAGAATTTGAATGCCAAATTACCCATGGAGTTCTAAGTTACACTTTTTGTGGCTATTTTGATGGTAGCAATTCAAATTTTTGCACAACAATCAATGGATACTTTCTTGAATGTCTGAAAAATGTCAGAAACACTCCCCCCCCCCTTTTTTTTCTGATTCCATTCAGTGGTAAAGGCTTTTTCCATTTCATTGTTAAACATGATATTAGTGAAAAATATAAATTTTTCAGCTTATTAAACAAGCAAGTATTTAAAATCTTTGTCTTTCACWCATATAAATGGTGTGTGTGCCCATATACCATGTTTTGTGAATCAAATTCTTAAAATAAAAAGTGTTATTAGCTGATGTGCAAAACCTCAGTTCAAAGCTGCTACTGTAAATGTGCTAAAATACCAACCTTCACCAGTGTCCCCAGTACAAGAGGGATGTGGCACTACTGGAGCAAGTCCAGCAAAGGGCTTGACGGGCGAGTGAAAAGTTAACAGGACTGAAGTTTGTCAATTGATATGCAGAAGAACTGATAGCACAAGAGCTGACGTGCACAAAGCTGCTGAACAGAGGACTTAACAGGACTAAAGAAGTCTACCAACCGATATGCGCAAGGACTGATATGCGCAAGGCTTCGGAATGATTAACAAGACTGGAGAAGTGAAGTCTGCCACCTGGAATCTGCACGGACCCCCGGGGAGGGAAGAAACAATACGGAGGTGTYGTGGTCTTGCYTCGCYAGCAGGGTCCTCCCAAGCAGACAAACAGACAGTCCTGTGATTGCGAAACTTGCTAAAAGTCAGCAAAAGCAGTGTTTGCCCAGAGCCCCAGCCGTATAAAAAGAGACTTGGGAGCTAGGAGAGTTTGAGCAGGGACGGGAACGTGACCTGACCATCCTCTCCGGCTGGACCGTGAGTATCCCCCCCCTCCCCTTTTCCTGGGACGCTGGGTTAAGGTAACTCCTCGAGGTTGAGAGCCCTCTCACTAGGAGAGTGAACAAGAAAGCTTTCAAGTAGGGATAAGCAGTCCTTCCAATTAATAACGCAGTAATCGACGGTTTCAGGTTATCCTTTCTAAATTAGTAACTGATGGTTTTGTGTTATCCTTCCTAAATTAGTAATCGCATTATTTTAATGGATGTTACTAATCCAAGAACTTGTGTGAGGAAATAAACATCTTTTTTATTATTATTATATTACTGTCTCAGTCGTTGCTATCGAACCTTCATAGCATGACAGCGTGACAGGGCTACAAAGATGATTAGGGGACTGGAGCATCTCTCTTATGAGGAAAGGCTGAGAGAGCTGGGCCTGTTTAGCTTGGAGAAGAGAAGGCTGAGAGGAGATCTTATCAATGTGTACAAGTATCTGAAGGGAGGGTGTCAAGAGGATGGAGCCAGACTCTTTTCAGTGGTGCCCAGTGACAGGACACAAGGCAACAGGCACAAACTGAAACACAGACAGTTCCATCTTAACATGAGGAAAAACTTCTTCCCTGTGAGGGTGACAGAGCACTGGAACAGGTTGCCCAGAGAGGTTGTGGAGTCTCCTTCTCTGGAGATATTCAAAACACGCCTGGACATGATCCTGTGCAACGTGCTCTAGGTGACCCATTTTGAGCAGGGGGGGTTGGACTAGATGATCTGCAGAGGTCCCTTCCAACCTCAACCATTCTGTGATTCTGTGATTCTGTGTCATGAAGAAAAGTGAAAAAGAGATATTATAAGAGATATTATAATGTTCTAGCTATGTTTACACTTTATATGACAAGCTGCTTTTATTTCTGTGATATACATAAATATAATAGAAATAAAGGCATGATAAGAGGTTTCAGTGAAGAAATATTGTTTCTAAACAGTACATTTTAAGAATCATTTATTCTTTTACTTATTAGCACATATTTAGCAAAAAAGAAACAAAGAAGAAATTATTGTTTCTACAACTGATTTGATAAGTTATTTTATGAAGAGTAGAGTATTTGACAGTGGAAAGATCTAATAGCTCTAAATTATCTGGTTAATTCAGTTGTTTGAAGGGAAAATAGGAAAGAGGTTTTGGAGCTAATATAAGCTTCTAAAGCAGCAAAGAGGCCTGCATGAGTCAGAGAGTAAAGTTAAGCAAATCCAAGGAAAGATAAAGGAGCATTACTGAAGAGAAAAAAATGGTACTTTTTACAGTTTGGTGCAAGTCAGCCATTGCCTATGCTTGTGGAAGTTACTGATGGTGAGAGTATAGTATTTTTGACAGAACTTTCAGTCAGAAAGGTTTCTCAGATAGACTTTGGAATTTCTGGGCAAAGTGAGAGTGGGTGCAGGATTCCAGGACTGCAAATAACTTTGTGGTCAACAGTTTTAGTTAGGGAGAGAACACCATGGTTCATGTCCTTGGGCTGCCTGAGTCAGATGAGAGATTTCAATCTCAATCTCTCATATTCCAGATGAATGCCCTCATCAAAGGCTGTTTAATGAGCCCTTAGTATGGTCGTTTTAAGCTTATCATGCGATAAAATATGATAGAGCAGGTATATTGGCCCTGGTTTTCCCAAACTCCAGCAAACTATATGTTATTCTGAGGTAGGCCAGGAATTTTTATGTGCTTTTTCTATTATTTGTGTGTGTGTGTGTGTGATGTATTTTCAAATACATATTTTTAATTATATTTCAGCAGGGAGTGGGAAAAAGTATGTGAGTTGTTGAGACAGACTTTATTTTCAGACATACTTCTTTGTCTTCCTTTATCATAATAAGTTGATGCATCCCATGATCTGTACTTAAGCTCATTTAAATGCAAAAATTTAACTTGACTTCAAAAGAAAGGTAAAACTGCAACTGCTACAATGCTTTTAAAACCCTTTCCCAGCCCCATTGTAACTGTAAAATCATGTCCGTTAGAGAAAATAAGTGTCCTGCTTTACTGAGGGAATTCTGTAATCAAATGGAAGTGTTCTTCCACACCCTTGGGACTTCACTTCTAACATGCTTTCATTTTTGAATTTACTTTTAAAAAGTGTCATCAAATCATGAATCTGTTGCACTGCTATTTGCTTTATGCTTTTTATTAATTTCCTTCAGTTTTTACATCCTACCCTGAAATCTCTTCCCAAAGCGCTCTGCAGTTAGATCCGTAGCTATGTGGGGGTCCAAATTCTATTCGTATTATTACTATTTTTCTTTCAAAATATTTGACTGTTAATAAACAGGACAACATCTACAGAACAGGAAAATTTCCTCCCAGCCTGAGTGACATAATTAATATTTCTTAGTCTGTTGTTAGATATTTCATTAAAGTAAAAGCAGTCTGATTTTGCAAAAGTTAGATCCCTAGATAAAAGTGCTCAACAATTTTGGAAATCACCTAAATGGGGATTTGGAATTTTAATCAGAGGCAGTCACATTTGAAGTAAAGAGACTGACTGGGAATCACTTAAAACTGACTCCTCCGTTCTCCCTGGAGAATAATCTGACTTCTTGCAGGGAAAAGTAGATAATCAGCATAATCTCTTTGTGTTTCTTATTTAATTTCTAATGTTATTATTCAAAGTTTATCTAGAAATAAGCACACTTCAGATAACTGACCTTATCACTCTTCTCATTCTTTTTTTTCTCCCATTCTTTATGATTCTTTCTGCCTTACTTATATTTTGTGATGTTTATCCTCCTTTAAATGTCCCTAGTGTATCACAATTTTCTTCACACGTTGTGATTTAATTTTACTCTTTCTTGTCTTTATTGTTTCTTTCTCCACCCAAGTGACCCAGCTTTCTGTCTTCCTGTCCATTCCCTAATGTCCCATCAGTAATTTTTTTTTTTGTATCAGCCTTTCCAATTTAGTTTTCATTTCCTTCTTGAGATATTTCCAGTGGTACCAAAGATTTCTCCTTTAACACCATGCACCAAGGACTGCATTAAAACTCTATTACTGGTAATTGAACTAATATAAAAGTGGAGATTACCTATAATTTATGACAAAGTAACTCTGTGTCTTAGGCATTGTAATGAATCACCATTTTAATTTAAATATATTGGACGCTTACCAAACTTCCGAAAGTGATGCAGGGAATGCTTGAAAGAATGTTCAAAAACCTCTGACAGATGAAATCTGAACAATCCAAATCCAGCATCTTTCAGGACAACAGAGCTATCCTGGGAGCTGATATTCAAGCTGTTTTCTTGACCACAAAGATGGTCAAGGCTGTGCCATCCATATGTTATATATGTTTCATCTATTGAATCAGCTGTCGTATCTTCTGTTTTTGCAGCAGCTAAATTAAATTTCAGTCCTGAATCATGACTTTTGAAGGGGATCAGAGAGTAATTATTCCACATACATTGATATTTATTTATTGTATTCATAGTCTTGTACAAATTTATCATTTGTGTGAGTCTGATTGTTTCAGTGGGATATATAAGAAGTAGATTTGGCCCAATCTGTTTAAGGTAGGACATTTTGACACCTTAATCATGTAAA
This sequence comes from Apteryx rowi, assembly GCF_003343035.1. NCBI lineage: Eukaryota > Metazoa > Chordata > Aves > Apterygiformes > Apterygidae > Apteryx > Apteryx rowi. The sequence goes on along the minus strand of NW_020450666.1, from coordinate 94,389 downwards.
GTGTGCCCTACAGTCCTGAATGTCTAAGGTCTGGTGAGTTTAGCAGCTTCATGAAACTGACAGGAACCAGACTCTTAATCACCTGAAATTCTAAAACAATTCCAAGGAAGAAGGGGAAATTTGGAATTGGTCAGCGAAAGCACCTTGCCTGGCTTCCTATTGTGTGTGCTTCATTTGAAAGAAGTGCACTGGCAGAGTGGTCAGCCACAAATCAGTGTTTAACTGCACTGATCGTTGTGCTGAAGCTAGCTTGCTGCTTTTTATCCCAAGCAAGACATTGGATATTTTATGTCAGTGCTGGCTCAATAATTCTGTTCATCTACATTTGAAAATAGTCAGATGTGTTCTAAGATGTGCAGCTAATAAATCTAAGCATATGGACTGCATAACCACATGGAAGTAAAATCAGCCCACCAATGCAATTCTCTCCTTTATTTTATTTTATTTTATTTTATTTTATTCCTGGATTCAATTCTAAGACCCTGTTAAATGAAGCCAGGCTATAAATTATTAATATTAGAATTAATAAAGATCTGTTGCTAAGGCAGTAAGAGAATAAAATGGTGTTTTTATTGTGCTGATCTGCACTTAGAAGTTTCTTCCCCTCCTCTTCCTATTTTTAGTGTTTCTCTTTATCTTTGTATGTGTCACCCACTCAGGTTTTTTGGGAGGGGGGTGATGGGAGAGGTGTCTGAACATTTTTTTTCCAATAGAGATGGAAACTTGGAAATAGATTTTTCTAAAAGTTTTGTTTTGATAACTATTACACTCAATAAGTATGCATTACATGCTATTAGCCTTAGCAAGGTATTTTAATCTAACAGTTCTGCACCATGTTCACATTAATATGCAAATAGAATGAGAATACAAAATTAAATGGAAATGAAAGTTGGAAGTTAATTGACATTTTTGTCACAAAAGCTCAGAGAAACACTACTTATGGTTTAATGGCAAAAAAGCTAATGTGTCATCCTAGGGAGGGCTACATCAATCTAGAACTAAGACGATTTTACTGAGGTAAAGTGCAAAGTGCTGTTTGTGTATGCAGGTTGCCAGCTCCCCCTATGCAGGTGGTCCCATCATTGTAAACCTGGACTAAATTGCTGCCATCCATTAAACGCAGTGGCTGCCTGGATGGCTGCCTAGCACAGACTTACACAGGCCATCTATTCGTGTCAGAAATATGATATGTCACTGACAAAAGCTTAATTACTCCATTAATTAATAGGACAATTTTCAAAATGCCTTGCAATGCAGCTTGACACTCATTAGTGCCATTTATGAATAATTTCTCCCAGGGTATAGTACTCTATAAAGTGTAATTTGAAAGGGAATAATACATGTTTAAAACCTACGTATCTGTGAAACCAAAATACATTCTTTGCTGAATTAGTCAGCTTTATAAAAAAGCTCAGACCTATCCACTGAATGCTTGGAAAGGTATTTTTCTATATTAAAACACCTCTGACACAGAACAATGAGCTTATTCTGGATAAGATTCATTTGGATCAAGCAGCCCTTGTTTTCCTCTAAGAAGTCTTGAGTCCCCTCTGGTTAGAATCTCACTATCCTCAGCTCTGCACAAAGGCCAGGGGCACTGAAATACCTGAAAGCTCACTGTACCAGTACACCACTTCTTGTTTTATTGGCCTATGCTTTATATCACTGGATAAAATAGAAGACAAAAACCCAGGAGAAGATTATTCCATCACATGTCTCATACAAAATAGGACTAGAACTGAACTTGAAGGGGAGTAAAAGTACAAGAGAAAAATAAGCCAAAATATGAGAAATATGTGGAGAAATACAGGCACATTTCCATTGTCTTATATGCTAGCTAGGTAGGGAGGGAGAAGAGAAAATCTCTTAAAGACAGACAATGGTCTTCCTGTTTTCACAACCAGGAGGTTTTAGTACTTTGTTTTCATGAGGTAGAGTGTCTTCCAGCGCCCACTCTGGGACGGTGTACCTCTTTCCTGCTGTGCTTGCAGATTCTTTGTTCTTATTCTTAGAATTCATTCAAAATACAGTTATGTCCGTACATATAGTCACTGCCTGTGACTATGATCCTGCCTGTGAAAATCTATGGGTTTCTAAAGTCTGAACAATATGGGCCACTGAGAAGCTGACGTCTTGATTCTCTGTGCAGTCTCCCAAAATGAAGTTTCATTTCCTACTGCCTATGCTAGTCACTAAATGACTTTTTCTGACAGAAAAGTTTATATCACTTTAAGAGATAACAGAAGCAAAATTAGAAAGAATAGTACAAACCAGCATGGTGAAGGTTGCCACAAAAATACATGCAATCAATAAATAAAGCTCTACTTCTGCAGCTCAGCAACACTTAAAGTATTTAAGAGAAGTGAACTACTAACAAAGGGCAAAATGACTTTGTGTAGGTGGTGGTGCAGTAAGGTAGCTTGCCTGATAAGGGCATGGTGCAAATTCTACAATCTAAATTAAGGATTTTAGAAAGGGATCTTTTAGATTCCTAAACTGAATCAATTGTATGATCTATGACTATTCATTTAGTATCCGTAGATTTCACTGTCCAGATGAGATTCCCTCAAGGAGTTCAGTATTTAATGAGTGTTCTTTGCCCTCAGAAAATCCATCCCTTTGGGACCTTCTTTAAAAGATGGAGAGGATAGTTTAGGCTGGGAAAGCTAAAAAAGTTACTGCTTGCCTCTGCCTACCCTGTTCCCCTGCATGAGTTGCTCATTAATCAAGCCTTGAATAGGTTCAGCTGACAGTGTGCTGCTGCAGTGGTTCAGGGCCTGATTCTACAACAGCAGGGATGGGGGACACCATAACCTTCCCCACCATCCCAGTCTTAGCCTGCTTGTCAATCAAAGCCCTAAGAATACACTGAAAAAACAGATTTTCTGAGGGTGGGTACTCAGCAGCTTCTAAAAATCCAGCTCTTTGGAAAAGTATCATTTAGACACTCATCAGTTAGAGCACTTAAATTTAGTGCACAGCCATTAATTGGCAAAATCTTTATACAGTTCTACAGCTTGGGCAGCTAAAGCTGTTTGACATTTAGAAGTACTGAATATCCAGCAAGTCCCATTAATCTTAGTCGGAATACAGTCAGGATCTGTAGCTCAAACATGGGCATGTATATTTAGCTATAAATATATGAATAGTTGATCAATGACAATATTAACAATACTCCCCCCCCCCAAAAAAAAAGTTTTCTAAACCAAAAGTGTTTGTGTTGTTCAGTTCAGGTATAAAGAACATGGAATGGAACTTAGAAATTATGGCTCCTCACTGTGGGTAAGAGGGGAAGGTGATTTGATCTGTAATTCAGATTAATAAAATCTGATAGTTCAATAAAAGTTAAGAGTGTGTGAGTGTGTGTGTGTGTGTATGTGCAGATGCTTTTAATCAGATTTTATGGACAAAATTTACTTGCTATACTAAAATGCTTATCTTCAAAGATGAGGGACCACTTTTAAATACAGTGGAAAGTATCATTTTAGCTATAATGACTTTATTGGTTTTCAAAATAAGGAGATTTTTCTTGGTGTCAAAAAAAAAAAAATCCAAAAAGCAACTTTTGATGCACAAGGTAGGAATGGTAAATCTGGTAACATACTGTAAGCCTGTAGTTCAGGAGTTTGAAAGCCTGTATAACCCTGTATCTTTCCTAATTTAAAAAAAAAGCATACAAGAGACATATAATAGCTAAGTGATATCAGTGGGGAAAAAAAAGAAAAAAAATCTTTTGACTTTTCTTTGAAATTCCTGTGAGAACTCTGTGCTATCATTTGTTCTGTAATTGATTTAGGCAGGACTATTTTATCCATTTCCCAGTGATTCAGAATAGCCAGGTATGTTTGGTGCAATRGAAGCAGAAAAGTGGTATGTTAAATGACACTCTGAAGTGTCTTCTGCACAAGCATATTCAAAGAATAGAATGTATTAATGCTGTCTCTTAAAGAAAAAGAAAAAAAATCTCAGCCAGAAGGTATGAAATAGGTTGTTGAGTAGACCATTGATGTTAATGAGTGATTTCTGTCTTCCTTCTCTATCTTTATACCATTCAGCTATCTTTCTTTCTCACAGTTTCCCTCCATCATCACCTAGTCACAAAAAGAGTGGGCGTTATAGTTCTATTTTTCTTTAGCTACTGTGGGTGAGAGGAAGATACTACAGAGCTGCTGCCTTGAGCACTTTTTTTTCAGCACTGAATCTAATCCTACTCTTGCGAGATCTGTTTCATGACAATTAAGTTACTTTTCCTTCTTGGTACTGATAAGGACTTCTGTGCTGAAATACTATGGAATAAATAGTTGGCCAGGTAGTGAGAAGACCTTTCCCACCTGCAAGTACAAATATTGTCTTGACTCTCTGTAATCAGTCACTAGTGGAGAAACTGTTCTTGTTCAAAATGTCCTCCTACTTGCCCTTGGAGATATAATCCTCCCAAGGTAGGCACCTAAACACATGGTGCATACATCAGAAAATGATAAGGACCTCTGAAGACTTCCAGTCCACCTAAGAGCCAGTCTAAAGTAGGTGGCTGTCTCTCTGCAGTGGTGTAATGCTCTTCCCTGTATTGGAAGAAATAAGAAAACCTAGGTGGCCACATTGACATAGGATCTGACATGGCTGCCCCTTTTCCAAGAACATCACTCTAATGGAGAAAAGTGAGCTCCTTTCTTTTAGAAAAAAAATCCAACATTTTGTACTGTATGCCTTTTAGCTTAGTGGTCAGAACAATCGATCATATAATGGGAGACATATGTTAGTCTGAGCCACATTGAACCTACATGTCCCACATTGCAGGAGAGTTTCTTAATCACTAGGCTATGGGAATAGTGAGAAAGAAGGGGAGAAATAGCCTTGGAGGTGAGCTGCTACATTGTCAAGAACACAAGTGTCCTAGGGGCAGAAGGAGGTAAGAGGAAATTTGAGCCTAACCTAGAAGGAAGTGACCTGAGTCTTGCCCATTGGAATAGGTATGCAAAAAATGTACATCCAGCAGAGGCTAAAAAATTCAAAACAGTCTTAGGAGAAAAAGCCTAGGTGTCTGCCTATCCTAAAGCGTGGCATACATCCAAGTACAGAATGTAGTGGCCTACAGCTCTGCTTTCAGTGGTCTGACAATTCATGCATTCCTGGAAGCGTTCTGACCCAGCTGCATCTGAAAGAGTGAAGAGTGGTCTGCTCTAATGATGTGGCATAATTGATGGTTAATGGAGATAAATTTTACCTACTGTTAGAAACCTACTCATCTCTCATTACCCACATCATTTTTGCCTCCTTTTATTCTTATTGTTGCTTTACCACCATTTCAGGTTATCTCCTGAAATAAGGCAGCTGTGGGTTTTAACTCTGTCATCGGAAAGGACTGAGATCCTGATCCCATGAGTTCCTATGCTAAGGTTACTGCCACTATCTCCTCCTGACAACCAGGGGAGATTAGGTAGCTGTCTATGTTAACCTGGATTGAAATCATATTCCCCAGAACATATATCTGCATGTTTGGGTGAATAACTAAAGATATTTAGGGAAGACACCTATACCTATACCTATAGAGTAGGTAGAGTTATGTGATGATGAGATGTCAATTAGAGTTTATTTATATTCTTAAACCCTTACTTTGTTAAGGTTTAGGTAGACTGTATCCATGAAGATGTTTACTTCAGGCTCTGCGTTCCTCAAAACTTCAATAAGAGCGCTATTCACCACAGGGCACTAACAGGGCAAAGCAGAGCATACTGATGATCTGTCCTTTTAACAGAACAGATCTTCCTTCTTAAATGCTTCATTTTCAGGTAAAATTCCTGAAATAAACTTTTAGGGTTATCTTCTGCATCTAAGACTACCTATTCTCTAGCATACAAGTAATGCCTTCTGTAAGTCAATGACAAGAAGTGCATGTTTTCTAAACAAAAACATGGAATGATCTCTTCTCTGAGCCTTTGCAAAGAATTATGATATCCACTCTCAGCTAAAGCTTTTAGAGTTCAGGCTTGCAGCTGTATTACTCACATTCATTATCATTATTATTGCTCATGTATTTGTCATTAATAAGACTAAAACATTTTGTTTTTTTCATTTGTTTTGTTGGATTCTGCTTTGCTTTGGCCTGCTGTTCTAGTCTGATTTTGCAGTGGTCTCCATTTGCTGTCAAAGCTTATGGATGAATCATTCGAATTTTTGTTTCCATATTTGCCAGTACAGACTGTGTAACATCTGACTTCATAGTAATCTCTTTGAGGGCTGTTGATGTTTTATAAGCATTAAGCTGTTGATACTTTGTTAACTGAAAATTGTAAATGTCTGTCCTTTCCATTAATATAGTACTAAATTATGTCTAGGTGTCAAAATACAAATTCAGCAAAGATTTTATGTAGTTGCATTTATTTTGTTCTGCTAGTGAATTCCATATTAATGGAACTAACACTTAAAAATGCTTTCATCTTTTGAAATCATTTGCAAAATTGTTCTAAAGCAGCTCTGATACCTTGCATATATTAGACGTCCCCAGTCTTTTGACTAAAAATTAAGAGGACATCTTTTCTTGAAGGAATGCTGCAGGAATTTTCAAAAGATGGTAATAAGGCTCTGTCAATCCTTTCTGAGGAATGTGTTCTCCTTTATGCACTATTCACTGAAATGGTATTCAATATGGCTTTTCAATATTCTGAAAATATCTTCAGTACTTAAAAACTGATGTCCAATGGCAGATGCTTGTGTCACTGAAAGCCCTATCAAAACCCTGGAAATGTGCCTGCATATACCTATCCACCCCCACACACTTCATTTCACATTTATTTCACAGAATAACAAAACCCTGTTTTGTTTGTATGTCTTGAGCTAACTTTGATCTGTTGTCAAACTGAGCTGAGTCTAGCTCCTCACAAAACAGGTTGTGGAATCATAGCTTCTCATTATAGGGATATTGATCCTTCTTTTCTTATTTGTATCATCACCTTCTACAACGAATATATTTAAATTGCTGTATTGCTACAATTTTTCCAGGGCAGTTCTGACAACCAATACTGTTCTTCTGAAATGCACCTTTCTTTTCATGCCATGCCTTTTATATACTTCATATTTTGTAATCTAACACTTAATGGGTTCATTTTTCACAATCTGGGGTTATGCTATAGCGTGGTGATAGCACATACTCTTAAAACCTTACCAATTGTTGCTTAAAAAGTTGCTATTTTGCAATTCCCATGCTCATGACTCTATTTCTGTCACCTTTATTCACTGTAAGTAGCACTCACTGTGAAAAAAAACCCAAAACTTTCAGACCTGATTCTCCAAAGCACTGAGCCCACTCAGCTCATAGTTCATTTATAATATAACCAATGCTGTTAAATAGTTGTTACATGAAGGAAAAAAAAAGGCTAAAAAAGTACTGGAATTTGAGCTGTTATCTCACTGGATCTAGCTCAGGGATCTGTAACCCACTCCTGCACTGGGTTACATGGGCATGCTCTGCCTCTCTAGGGTTTTAGTGCTCCAGCTGTTACTGCCCAGGAAGTAGGGAAAGGCAAGAACTGCACCTAACTGGTAAGAAGGGTGCATTTTTTTATTATTATTATTCTTTAATAATTGTTGATAAACAAGACATGGAGAAATCAAGGACAAATTCTAGAGACCATGCTTTTTGCTTGCTTTGAAACTCCTTTGCATTTTATGCCTTGGGCACCTAGCACTATAAAGAACAGCACTGGGGCAGCTCCAAATAGCTTTTGCTGCAGTCATGAGTTCTTGCCACTTCTGTAAATCTGATTTTGTGATTCTTAAGGTAGATGTCTAGAAAATAAGAATCACTGTGTTCATCATCTGCTGGGTAAGGGTTAGTTTAGATGACACAACCAGTGCTATGGGAAATCTCTGAAAGAATAGGAAATCTCTGAAAGAAGGGAGTCAACAATTGTACATGTACTATACACTGCATTAACTGTAAATCTATCCTTTCTCCTCATAAAGTCTTCTCCCCATCTCACTTTACACATTGAAGCTTCTTCAACAAGTGAAACATGGGAGTTTTGCAAACAGATTATTTCTCAACGTCAAAGCCTGATTTCTTTCCCCAGAATTTTCTCTTGTCTGCCTAAGGTAGCTTCCAGTGGGTGGAAAAAAGATAGATGATAAAGTGTAAGCTTGCGTGTTAACTAATTAACTCATATTTAAACTTTTGAGTGTTTAAACTTTCAAGCTTAATGTTCTTTAATGTGATTTATTATTTATAATGAAGTAAGAAAAGGGATACTGGTATATTATTAAGAATACCTAAATGGGGGCTATCTATAACTATTTGCTACKAGGCTACTTCCCCTATCATGCTTTAAGGTTTTTGGTTGCTGATCCAATTGTTATATAGAATATATTCAGTAATATCCAACATAACATTGACTGATAGAGATGGAATGCCAGGTCTGTCAACTTCAAGCTGAGTGCCGTGACAAAAAATTATAGACTCATGCCTGTGCTTGCTATCTCTGCTTTTCTTTTGTTGGCCCAGAAAGTATTCTGTTTGTCCACTGAGTACTCAACTGGTGCGACTGAGGGAATCTCATCTCTGAATACCTAGCTGCCTAGTGACTAGAGCTGGGGATGTGTGTTCACACCTACCAGGCAGAAAAATGTACTTGAAATTAGGTGTCCCACATCACAATTATTATTACTGAATTTTTGGAGAAAAGGAGTGGTATCACTAGCTCCTTCCTTTCTTCCAGCCTTATTTTAAAATATATTATGTCTCTGATCATATTCTTGGCCCTAGTCTCTGCAGGAACACACAGATATGGATTTAAGCATTCTCCTGTAGCTGAGAGTTCTGTAATTGTATTGTATTTTCCCATTTTTCCGTCCAGTTCTTCTTACTATTTAACTTAGGTAGTTATTCATTCTTTGTGCTGACTTTCTTATATCCTCTTCTCCAGCACCAAATTCTATCCAAATAAAGTACAAAGCACCTAGCTGTACAGACTGGATAATATGAATTTCACTATGTACCTGTAACATAAATTTCCCTTGTGAATCTATATCCTAATAGCCTGTCTCCAGGCAGCAATCAGGACCCCACTGTGCTTGGCAAGGTCCACTCAGTGATCCAGAGCATTCACAACATAAGCTCATGACAAGACCAAACAGATGGAAGCAAAGGTAAATAGCAGGGTGGAGGGGAACAGAGTAACAATGAAGTTAGGTCCATCTGTTGTTTCAGTAGGCATAGAAAGTATACTTGTCCCCTGCTGTGTCCCATTGCACTGCTCCATCTTGCCGGATACACCAGGCGACTGAATAGGTAAATGGACAAGGCTACGCTTTGACTGGGGGGGGGGGGGTGGTGTATTTATATGTCATCCCTACCAAACACACAGCTTTGTTTTCTTCATCCCTCCGTTCCTCTTGACTGAAACCCCGTCCCAGTTCTGTTGGCAAGGCAAACGGGCACTGTGCTCTCAACATCTTTGTGGAGCAGCACTTAGGGAGGAAATCCATGCATAAAGGACTCCAAGTTGTTCTCTGAGGCTACATCTATCCTAACAAATAAAATGGTCCAGGAACTGTTCTCTGGTTCTGAGACCAAGTGGCATGACATGGCTGGTGTCCAAACAGCTAACTTCTCTTATTCTCTGAATTAAGTTAGCTGCATCAAAACTGCTTGTTGTGGGTGGTCCATGGCATAAACTGTCCTTCAGCTGTTTCAAAGCATTATGTGGGAACATGCTAGCTGGCACAGGCTAGAACTGTGCTATACATTGTACAATTAAACATCACCAGTCTTAGGTCGATGCTTAAGCCCTCGTCTTATTTAGTTTACAGATATAGGAATTGTATGAGCAAATAGGCGTAATTGCCCTCGGATGACAAAGGGGAAGAACGTTGGCATGTGGCGGAAAGACTTTAGTCACAGGATTTTTTAAGGTTTGTGACAAATTATCCCATTTTAACAGTTTGCTTTGTTTTGTTCTTGTTTGTCAGTTTTATCCAGGAAGAGGTGACATTGTCTTCCAGAAAGCATGAATGCTGGATCATCTAAATAAAACAGCAACTTTCATAATAAGGCACTAAGTGGAAAGCTGTGAAAATCGTTCAGGTTAGAGACAGTTGTCATTAAATTCCTATGCTTTTATTACACTGCGGAACTGCAAAGAGACCATGCTTATTTTAGTATTCTATGGTTTTTCACATAGTCATCATCCTGTGTGTTATTTAGTTGCAGCACCATAAACTAGAAGCATGATTCTCAGAAGTGCTCAGTGTAAGGTGCCAATCACCTTCAACTCCCCTCCTCTAGTCTGCCTGCAATAACCCTCCTAAAGGGTTCCTTCCCATTTTCTATATCTATAAAATAATAAAAAAAAAAGAAAGAAAGAAAGAAAAAGAGACAGCAGCTACTTCAGTTTTGTGTCTGCAGAAAGCAAAGGGATTTATGTATGAAGGATGCGGATGACTTTCAAGCATTGTGGAGATGGACAGCATAATTTATAATAGTAGAATGGTTTAAGACCTGATCCTGCTTTTGTTGAGTAGGGACTTGACTGCCATTCAAATGCTTATTTTCTGGCTTTGTTAAATTAATTTAACATAAGGCTGCTAGCTATAATCACAGCTGAAAATGATTTTTAAAACCAACACACTTCTAGCAAAAAGATTAATTCATTACTATAGAGAGTTATGTTACCTCTTATTTTAAAATGTTAACTTTAAAAGTCAAAGTGGGAGATTGACGTGGGTATATTTACACTTTTGTGCCTACACAAAAATAATTAGGATGACATTTCTTTATCATGGTTATTAGAATAACTGAAAAAATAAAGATTGTAATAAATATCTTGCTATGCTTTAAGAAACACTGTATTAATGGCAGAGATAATGTAAGAGCAAATATTAAAGTGTCATTATAAAAAAATGTCAGTATGTCATTTTATCTAAGATCAGAGTACTATGTGAATTCATTCAAAATCCAGTCTTCTTTTAATGATAAGGCAACATTTTGATCTTCATGTTTTTAAGCAGAATACAAAGGTTCATGGCTAAATACCACATTCCCATGATTGTTCAGTATTTTAAATAACAAAATACTCCTTGCATTGGCAAATTACAAATTTCATACTAAATTGAATTTTGTAGTTGCCATTTACAGCCTCTGTATACAAGAAGTCTTCAGTTTTTTTAAACCTGTGTTCTAGTTTAATTATAAACACAAAAGCTATATTCCATGTATTCATGAGAATATCACATTTTCCAGTGAGTCATTTTATTAAAAACTAACAATTTCTTTAGCTCTGAAGTAAAAATGTGTAAGCTAATTGTCTAATTACATAATTCAGAAGCAGATGAAACTCCTGTTGATTTGACTTAAAACATGGGCCACCTTGGTCCATGGACCTTATGTGGTCCATTTTTGGAGGAAATCATATCTTTACTTAAAAACATTCTCATAATATTCTAAGTGCAATTCTGTGCTGCAAAGTGCTTTAACTGGAGTCCACCCAGGGACCCTCCCTCCCTCTCCAAACAGTCCCAAAGCTAATTGTCTAAAACAGAGAACAATGAAATTAAATCAATAATCCTGACAACAAAATAATTCTTAAGGAAGGAAGCACAGCCCTCTTCAGACACAAGGGCACTTACCTTGGTAGATTCTATTAGGATTTGGAGAAGAAGTCTAGCTTGACTCTAATTCCAGTGTTTTAAGACAGGTTCTTGTTATCTACCACTTATTCACAGAAGCTCTTTATAATAACAATAATTAAAAAAAGTGAAAAAGAATTCCTAAGATCTGTGAGAAACATGAAATTGTGTCTTTATTAGCTACTGGTTATTTTGATGATGATAACTATAAAGTAAGCACTTCATCCCTTCGTTTTCTAAAGGAACTGACATTTGCTGATGTATGTAAGTAGGCCAGCTGTTCCTTTTTGGGGGGAGGGGGAATAAAATATAATATACAGTTAAATCTACTCAAAACTATTATAAAAATCCCAAAGCAAAGTTGAAAGACCTTCCATCAGGGAACCTGAACTATAAATTCCTAAGTAATTAGAAAGAAAATAATTTTCAATATAAAGTAATGCATTCAAATATTTAAGAACGCTGTTTTGTGTTCCCAAAAGGCAATAATTTAGAAAGTGAGAAATAAAGACATAAAGACAATCATTTTGCTATTTAATAGGGAATGTGATGGGTAATGAAGCAAGATTACAATTAAATTCTGGCATGCTGTGTCCTACAGGAAAAATCAGCTCTAATGTTTCTAACCTTTATCAACTGGCAACACTACAGTTCTGATCTCATAAGTAGTTATCTTTTCCGTCTGTATGGCATTGACCAGGATTAATGCTGCAAGACACTAATGGGATGAATAATCTAGATAATTTTAAATGTGTAACGCTGCATGGTGATTATAGAATTTCAGGAATACTCTGTAGATAATGAGTTCACATGGTCAGAAATATTTACGGACAGCATTTGCCAAATTGCAATATCTAAAATTAGGAACTTGAAGCCATATTCTATCATCTCACTGTGCAATCTGACTTTTTCACAAGTCCTGAGCACTTCCAGCCCTATTAAAGTTAACGAGACCTGAAAACCCAGAGCAACTCTGAAAATCTGACTGCCTTCTTAAATATGTGTATCCATATATGTTAAATTAACCAATGAAAAATTATAACAGAGAGTTTTTGCATGTTTACTTACATATTAAAGAAAAATGAGATTTTATATTAGTTTTATTTTGTATGAACGTTGCAGTTCCCCCCCCCCCAAAACTTAGAATTTCCATTAGAATGAAAAATTGATTCTTTAAAAATTTGTCTAAATTTGTATGACCCAGATTAAATTTTACTACTCACCTATCTCCTTACTTTTCCTGACAGTGTCATGCATACCATGTTTATTTGCTGATTCACTGTGATGATTTCCTGTCTCTTCTTAATGATCACTACTTTTTGAACCCTTTATTTCTCCTCCGTAACATCATTACACTCATCTTCTTCAATATTGCTGTTTCTCACAAAAGTGTTTGTACTAACCTAAAAAGGGGAAAGCAAAAAATACCAGCAAAAAAAGAGAGACTTTTTTCACCTTCTTACTTTCTGAAAGGAAAAGATGGGTTAAAGATGAGCTGCTGCTTCTCACACTACAATGTGCCTTAAAGTACAACCAAAAAGATCGTTAAGCTGCTTTTGCTCTGTCCCTGCATGGTACTACCAATGGTAAGCTGTGCCTGGTTCTGTGGATTGCCTTTAGTAGCTGTTTGATTAAGCAAGGTTTTGTTCCTATCCTGAGAATTTTACTTCTGTGTAATTTCCCTCTTTTCAACAACTGTAGAAAGACATGCAGAATTTGGGGTTTATGAAAAACAAATGGAGCTCATGCATTAAGAAAATCTGTCTTCTCTCCTCTGGAGAAAGCAAAAATGAAAAAAAGAAAAAAAAATCCATGGGAGTTTTCCTTTTATAACTACAATTCAAATCAGCAGAAATTTCAGGGACCTGAATTTGCTAGGACAAAAGCTATATTACCTCACACTGTAGGAATATTGAAACTGCGATGCTAGGTCAGATACAAGGTTCAGTCTTCAACACTAATCAACATGAGGCATTTGCCTAGGAGAAGAGTATTCCTTTCCATTTATATTCATCCAATTTCTTCCAGTCATATTTCTAGTGATTCCTTAAACTGGAGCTTATGTTCATATTTAATATCCTTGACAGAACTTTGTGAAATTATTTAAACACTTTTTGCACATAATACATTATCTTCTGGACTCAGGTCAGGCCTTGATATGTTTCTTCTCAAATCCTATGTCATTACTGGTATCTTTCCAGCCAAATACACCTAGCAGTATCTCTGGCTACCTCTGCCAGGCTGAAAATGATGATAATGTATGGCTGGAAGTAATGCCATTTCTAGCATTATGTTTCCATTTTTATGGTATTTATTATGGTTTTAGACACAGCTTTTCTGAAACTGTTTCTAAAACACAGCTTTCATCAGTAAATGTTTTCCCTTTTTTAAATGGGAAAGGCTGCAGGAAAGAATGAAAAATTTTCTAAATTGACAACATTTCTTAACTAAAAATTCCATTTTGGAATTTGAAATATCTTTTTGCAATAAAAAATAATCAATTTTCTAAATAAAAGTTGATAAATTAAAAATATTCCAATGGATATAATCCTTTATTATTATTATTTTGTTGTTTTGAGGGAAAACTTCCAGCATATAAAATTTTTGAATGGGGATGATAAGTTAACATCTCAAGTAATGTTTAAAACTTCCAGTTATTATGGAAGAGGCAAACAGCTTTCTGAACAACACTAGAGAAACCACTTTTTCTCAAGAGAAAACCCACTGAAAACCCAACCAAAGCATAACTGCTAATGTTTAGCATGAGTATTTTAATCAAAAAAAGTGAAATCATAGTATAGTGGAGTAGCTCTGTGAGGGTCCAGAGAAGAGAGCAGCTTCTTGTGCAGCCTTCTTTATCATGGTAGATAGCCAGCCTGGAGGCATTGCCCAGACAGGTGAGACCTGGCTGCATCTGCCCAGCTTGAACTGACCGGATTAATACAGTATACAGTGGATAAATAAATATATACATATGTATACATACATATATACACACATATATATACATATACATATATACATATACATACATGCATACACACACACACACATATATATGTTTGGAATATTTTTGGCGGTAGCTGGAAGACAATGAAAACTGCAGGCAACTGCTGATTGCTTGGGGCTAGGTGATTAGTGAAGACATTGGCAGCTAATGCTGATAAACTAATGCAATAAATAGTCTTGAAATGAACAATAGTCTTTTAGGGAGACACCATACCTGAACGTCCGACACCAAGAGGAAGCTAGAGCTCAATGAGGAACCACTAGGCATAAGGGTTGTGCTGTCAGCCATGGACCTGACAGATTTACAGAGAGGGGCAAGTGTCCTGTTGTCCTCATCCCATGCTGTGTTGGTCTAAGGTGGAATGGTGGAGCTGAAACTCTGGTTTGTGTGTATGTTTGTGTTTTGTAGAAAAGGAATCACTATCCAACTGCTACATCCATCCTGCTAAGCAAATAAGCTTAGTTTATACGCCACTGAGCGGTGTGATTCTGTTCCGGCAGCCACCTCTCCCAATCTTCCCCTGACGGTTCACACAGACACCTTTCCTCCCCTCCTACTTTTTATGCCTGCACCTTGCAGAAAGGAACAGTTTGTAAGCAGAATCATACTTAAAAATGAGGTAGAACTGCCTAAACCTCCTGAAAGGTGAATGATCCTAAACTCACAGAGGACTGTCTGTCAGCAACAAAGGGGGGGGGGGAGTGCTGAAATGAAGGGGCTATTTAACCTCTCTATTAAATTCCAACAGTTTGCTGAATGGCACTCTACATACACATTAAGTTAGTGTAAATATTCCTTCGTGTCCTTGGGGAGACGGTTGAGTAAAACAGTCAGAAAAGAATGATGTTTAGAGATTGGGAACTACACAAAAGCTGAGATTTTGTTTGCGTTTTTGGCACTTGAGTTATGAAACGGAAGACTCTTAAAATATATATATATGTGTGTGTGTGTGTGTATGTGTGTGTGTGTATACACACACATATATATTCAGGCTTGTTAACCAAACAATAAATGAGTTTCTTCAAATGTTTTAATGTATTCTCTAAGCCTTTAAAACTGCAATATCATTTTTTATTCCTTAATAATCATCACTGATATCAATTTCAATTCAATAACAATATTCTCTTTATTAAATATATATTGTAACTAATCTAAATATTTTCAGTTTGTTGTTTTATTGTTTCATACTGAATTGTACTGTATCATTATGATTTTGTAAAGTTATCAATGGTTACTTTGTTATACAGTTTCTCTTCAAAATGATCTTTAACTAGGTGTCAGCATTTTCTCAGAGACTTGATCTCAAGCCAGTGGTTAACCAGTGTTTTGTACCTTTTAACCTCTCTATCATAAGACCAAAGTTGCTTGAGGTGAAAAAGACTGAGGAGGTCATTCAGTCCACATTGTTACTAATGAGGAATTGCTCTTTATCATGCACTTTGTGCTGTTTTCCTCAGAATTTATTCCTGGATGTCATAGGTGAGGAAACTTCAATCCCTTTTCATAGAAATTAATTCCAAAGCATAATATACCCAATTGCCTTTTTTTTTCTCTACAGTCAGACCTAATTACTTCCCTTGAATTTTGGCTTTGAGAGAGTACACACATCTGTGCCCTACAAGGGCACAGTGCATGTCTCCACAATTTTCACCAGATATTTGAGGCACTGAATATAGGACATGACTAGCTGAAATGTTTCATGTTAGGCTTTTTCTGAAGTTGGCCAAAATCTTACACTGAAATCTTACATGAATCAGAAATCACTTTCAGATAGTGTGAATCCCACCTATATCCCAACTATGAATATGCATGTTTCTTGTTGGCTAGACTTCCAAAAGGCCAGCTGTGGCTGAATGTCTCTTTTGTCAGATTTCTGAATTGGTCCATGTTTTGAGAAGGATCTGCCTGCACTTTGAAATGATCAGCTCAAAAAAACGTGAATAGAATAGTCTTTTACAAGAGCATGGACTTTACAGACAAAGTAAGAACTACTAAGTGCTAGAAAAAGGGACTTTTTAAAAACAGAATGAGGCAGAATAGAATTACAAGAGATTTTTAGGCAAATCTCTGCCTATAGTGACCACACAGGTCAAGTCCTTTCCTTCAGACTTGTTCTCCGCACAGCAATGAGCTGATTTTTTTGGCTGCAACAAACACTACCCAGCGCTCTCTGACTCGCCAGGAAAATAATTTTCTGCCATCAGATCAGAGATTCCCTACTTGTTCTCACCCTCTCCCTGCCCAAGGTCTTTTGCTTTCCTGGAAAGTGTTCTTTCTCCTTCCGGTGGTTCTAATGCAGCAGTCCTGATAACACAGGAAGATAGTCATTAAAAACAAAAAACAAAAACAAAAACAAAAACAATGACAACAAAACAGACATCATCTGTGAAGGCATCACATCTCTCCATAAACTTCTCTTCCTCTCATTTTTCTGAGTTAGGAAAATATTACAGATGAGAGACATAGGGCAAAGAGAAATGTTTGCTTAAACTAACAAAGCACATAATCTCAAAATATCCAGCAGTGTAAGTAATGGTTGCACAGCCAAGGTTTGAGGACACATCTGCATGGCAAAATGCAGTCCTCTGCAGACAGAGTGGATAGATGGTTCCAAACAAGCTGGACTTAGAAACAGAAGTAATATTATTATGCCAGCCTAGCAGCCCTGCTGAGGAGCAGAATATATATTGGCTTAGGCAGAGCAGTATGCTAATTCAACTGCTCTAGGCTAGCATGGCTATAGTACTTCTTGAACTCCGCTTGTATGATACCACAGAGACAAACCTGTTCAGTAGACGGTAGGTGAATGTGTTAACAGGGCATTGCTCGCTTCCACACAGGCGTACTGCAAGTACATATACTCCAGTTTTTCATGCATTGACATTCTGTAGACAACTCCTAAGCCTTTCTTGAAATAAAAATTTATTTTCATTGAACCATGCTTACATACAAACACAGATGATTTAGGTTTAATGGTAACGTTTCTCTGTCCTTTCCCAGGATTGACATTAACAACTTGAAGGAAGCAGTAGCTGAAATAATCCAACCATCTAACTGATTTTCATTTTATTCCCCTGCATTTAGTATTATGAACCACAATGCAGTGGTGGTGTTTTACTCATTTTCTGAGGAAGCACTTGGACCATTTAATGCAATTTTGTGTGTTATGTGGATTGAGATGTTATGAACCACTGAAGCAAAGGACTGTCTTATTATAACACAAAACTTTAGCATGGCCTAATAATTATAGGAAAGAATTTTTGTTAACAGACTCTCTCCAACAGTATATCTACACAACAGTGACAAATAGCAGCACTTACCTTATTAATACTTCACTACTAATCCACCAGCTTTAACTAAGTCTCTGGTGGCCTAAAACTCTTAAGATTTCAGACAGACCCTTGGCTTAGCTTGCAAGCTTGAACAATTTTATTATGTTAGCTCTCTTTCTACATACATAATGTGCAGATAAACTGATCCACTGGGGAGCTGCCTTGTCTTCAACATTCTGTAGATTAAATGAAGTCCTAGTCTGAGTAAAATGAAAAAAGAAGTAACAGTGGTAAACATGAATACAACATGAAGAAAATAGTTTTGTACATCGCAAGGGAAAGCCAAATGTAGTTTCAGTATTTGATAATTTCCTCAAAGTCAAATTATAGCTAGGAATCTTTTATGAAAGGCATATGTTTTTATCAATCTGAAAGTAAATCAAATTTACTTTCTAAGTAAACTGCTGTAGGGAGAAAAGAGGATAGAAATGTGTTGTTTTAGTAATTTAGCTTAAAATCAATGTCATCAACTGAACAAAAGTGAACAGTATTCACTATGTAGTTCATTAGAAGAAAATCTCATCTCAGTTCTCCCCATGACACCGCATAGAGTCCAAATCCCAATAGAGTCTATCCCCATAGAGTCTAATCAGTCCAAATCTGCTGCATGTAGCCAAAAATAAACGTTTGGGAGTGTTCCCAGGCATGGACCCTGATAAGCATAAAATCCTTCACCTAAGCTTTAAAATTTGTTCTGAATTCCAAAGCTATCCTGGAAAATTGCTTTAGTTCTCTGCAGAAGATTGTGATATGAGTTGCTTATTGTGTATCCTTATTGGGGTTTGTTGAATAGCAAGGGATATAAATCAGGCCTCTCTATAAAATATTATGAAGTTTTGAGTAACTGCTGTTTTTTTAAACTAAATTGCATTTTAATGATACCCAAATCAAGCATACAATTCACCTAATCCAAAGTAATTTTCTAGGATGGGAATTTATGTCCAGTGGATGAGTCCTTTCATCTCTCTGCCTAGGCACTTGCCTACAGATAAAATTACTTACCCTCAAGATATGTCTACTTCTTTCCATTGTTATAGGGGAATTTTAAATTCATAGAAAATGATAAAAGAAAAGTTTATATTAAATTTACCTATAGCTACTATATCTTTAAATTTTAAGATGGAAAATGAGGGATGCAACTGCACAAAGCTGTTGTACTTGCAGTAGCAGGACTGTGAAATCAATTGCTCTCTCTTTCATGCATTTGTATTTGTACAGTAATTTCTTTACACCTTCTGTACAATATAATTCTATGGTTTGTATGTGTGGAGGAGTTTGTGAGAACATTTTCATATACAAGACCTCAAACAATAGACAACAGAAGCACATACATAAAGTAATACACTAGCTAGTGTAGTTCAGAATAGAAAGTAACCCATAGACATCAATCTCTTTTCTTCTCTGGAACAGATTTAATTGTTACAAATCCAGTGGCCTACAGTTTTTTACAATAATAGGTTTCCTATGGGAAATTATTTCCTATTTGTCCTAGAATATATAGTTTGAAACATCCTGCAGTTTCACAGGAAAAAGAAAACTGTAGTTCACAGCAAGATCACAAGGTATTACTCTGTCTTATTAGATTGATTTCCTTGACATTTTGAGTCCTCTTATACGGTATATTTTAAACAAAAGAACTACTATATCAAATGCAACTGTGCCTCATCTAAATTAGTCTCCTTTCTTTGGGAGCAATCAGAGCCTGATGCTTAGTATGAAGACAAAATATATTTCCTCTTGCAGGGAGAACGATCCTAGAAATGTAAATATTTTAATATGTTGCTTAGGTATTGTGTATGACCTGAAGAGGAAAGGTTTAGCCGCATTTGTTAAAAACCAAACATAGGAGTCGATCCTTTTTGTAGACCACCCATATAAGTGTAAATGCTGTGAAAACTCATATCTCCATCTCATGGTCCCAAATTCCACCAATCAGTAGTGTATTCTATAAAGCTGCATTTCTTTTTATCAGTTTTAAATTTAATTTGTCTCTTTGTGGCTTCTGTAAAGACAGGCATATAAGATAGTGGCAAGTAGAAAGGTGAAAAATGTAGTATTTATCTCAACTGAGTTCCTCCTCGATTAAGGTACAGGCTTTCCTTTTATTACAGTCCTTCTCCCTCTCCCCCAAAGTGGCCAATGGACAAATTTAGTCACTTAAACCCCCTCTGAGCTATGCACAGCTCTGGGCTGGAGGAGACTAATTCTTTACCAAGTCAGCAGCAGTGGCATCCCTGCTTATAGAGGATTTGGAGGTACTAAAACAGCTTAACTTATACAAACAGGCACAGATTTACTGAGAGAACAAGGGAAACCTTAAGCCCTTGAGACAATCTTGCTATTTCTACTAGGTCTGTGCCAGCAATGGCACAGTGCTCTCACAGCTGGGGAAGCCTGCTGAGTACAGCTGAAGCTGCAAGTTGACATCTGGGCTTTGGGCTGGGCTGTCCCTGCTAGCTCTGACCTCCAGGAATACGTTCTTCTCTACAACATGACCTTTGCAGGGTTGCCACATAGCTACAGCTACCATTTTGCTGGTAATAATTCCTTCTCTCCTTTCAAATCTGGATTCAAGATATGGCATTTTAGATTTGTAGAGGAATCAGTTCTGCTGTGTATCGCACAAGTTGAGTAGCCATACATTGCACATAAAGATTCAGATTAATTTAATCTAACTTTTGGGATATAAAAATTGATATTATAGAGTAAATCAGGTGCTGATCTTCCCTCTACACTCAATGAAAATGGTGGGGAGCTCCAGAGGGTGATTTATTCCATCCATCCATGACCTTAGATTAAATTGCCCTTTAGAGGTCTCTGTCTATCTTCACTGTTGATCATGAGAGCTCAAATGTGGAAATTAGATTATGTGTTTTAAAATTGTGTGCTTAAAATATTGCGAGCTGAATTGGGGATTATACATGAAATATGAACCCAATAAAGATTTATTACTATACTTATATCAGGAAGTTTAACAGAGCAGCTTGTTTCTTTATGGGTGGAGATTTTGGAAGTCTCTTAGTTCTTAAAAGTCCGCTGAATCTGGTAATCTATCTTTGATGCTAGACAGTAGCAAATACTTAGGGGAAGAATATAAGAAATCAAGAAAGTTTAGAGCCCACTTTTCTCTGATATACTTTGATATGCTCTTATAATTTCTGGCGGTCAGTAGTTCTGAAACTTCTTGAGTTGGTCTTGCCCTAGATCTTTATTTGCTCATACAGAAATTTTTTTTCCAGTAATTTATCTTATATTATTATTATTATTATTATTATTATTATATTTTAAAATTGGTTATTTGACTTCTGATACTTTCACAGTGTGACTTCTTCTGTGTCTTGGTGCAATTATTTTCTTTAGTTATTTAAGGTGTGGAAAAAGAAAAAAAACAACTAAAACCCTCTTCTTTTGGACTGATTGAAATTGACTTGCTGACAGCTTTACCAAATGTCTCCTGCTTTTTATGTTTTAAGAAATAGTGACTTATCTGAGTGATGTTGGACTGAAGACACAGGTCAGTGGGTGTATGTTTACGTGTGCTAGGGGTAGACAGATATCTGAGAAATAAATGGATCAGTGGACCTATCTCATGCCTTGCCTGTGTTCTACTGATTAGAGCCTAGGAGCTGGTTAGCTGCTGTTTTGCTCTATGAAAAGAAAATCTGAAAGTTGGGATGTGAAAGCCAGCTGCAGTAGCAGTGTTTGGGAGAATTGCCCAGGTTGTCAAAGGAAGGGAGTTACTTAAAAAATGAGAGAACATCTTCAGGAAGTATGAAAATTGGGAGTCTGAGTAACAGATTTTGATGGCTACTTCACAAAGATGTCAAGGTACATCCTGAAATTTCTGAGTTCTTCTATCAATTTACAGCGAAGGGGAATCTGTAGGTCAAAAATCAGACTATGCAGCCTGTGCACATAAGGTGGCCAGAAGGTGAAGTCCTGACCAAGAGCTTGGAAGCCTTATGCAAAAGAATGAGACCTGGGAGTTAAAACATGAACTTTCTTCAGGAGGAGGTTTTCTAGAACTATATTTATTATCACAACTATATTTATTATCTCTCAATACCTGATGCAAAAATTGTGGGGAAATAGAATTGGATTGGAGAGGAAGGTTAGGTTATGGAGGAGTTATTTATTCTTACTCTTTTATTCTTATTTTTATTCACTGAAATTACAAGGACAAAATTACAACATATTTTCCTTTGGTTCTGACCACACTGTTAGCACAAAGTACCTTGAGTTTGCTGATCTCTCAATATATTATCTTTTACTTTGTCTATTTTGGCAAATTAAAAAATCAATAAATGTGTCTATGACAGTATGTTGACTTCTTCTTTCCACTGATCTCTTGAAGGTGGCAGAAATGTTCTTGAGAGTCTTAACCATAAAATATTACTTAGAATTAATTAAGCAGAGTCATGGCCAGTATAGTTTCTGCTTGGATAGTCAGCAACACAGATCTGTATCTTCTGAATATTTTTTTTGTTTTGTCCATTTTGCCTGCCAGCACGAGCATCTGACTTCTGTCCACAGGCACCTTTAGATAACTGGTACTGAGCAATGTTTGAGTAGAGAGAGGAGTTCTGTATGTTCTTTCTTTCTTCTTGCCCTTCGCTGCAAAGACAGATGCTTTCCAGCTCAGTTAATTTTATTAAGAGATCTGCCTATTTTTTCTCCTATTTCTGTACTGTAGATTTTATAACTTGCTAGATGGCAAATATGAGTCTGATTTCCTATTAACCTTTCCTTTCCAAAAGACTTGCCTCTTCAGAGAAGGCATCCTCAGCATTCAAAATTCTTACATGTATCCTCTCACCAGCTCACCAAAGCTATTCAGAATATTTTAGATGCTGTTGGCAACCAAGATCATCACAAATATACTCCAACTTGCTTCTAAGGAGGTATCTGCATCATGTGGAACTTTCTGCCACCACCTGACGTTTTCATAGGTGAAACTGCTTAGGAGTCAAATGTTACTAAATCACATGAAGGTGTAATTATGTGACAGCACGAGGATATGCCAGTCAACACACACCCAAAATGTCCTATGAATGTGAAGAATCCTGTGAATAAGTCAGAGGTAGAATATGGTATGACAGTGTGACCAATGAAATAAAAATGTTGCAGCTGTTGAAAATTTTGAACCATGTTTGATTTTTCTAAGAATGTTTGTTCATTAGTTTTAACCATTGCAATAAACAAAATATTTGAATTTCCAGCAAAATAGCTTGAGGACTGAGAAGCAAACGATTTCAGCATGAAGTACTCTTAGATCTATTATGTTGAGGAGCTTCAGAATAATCATCAAAATAAATAATTTTATTTTATTTCATCCATTTGTAATCTGAGTATTGAAAAATATCTGTAAAATGTGTAGTTTTGTTTTGGGGTTTTCATGCAATCCAGCTCCTGTCTGTAATTTTTCTATTTGGAACATATAGATGGATTTTATTTTAGTAGACTTGGTTTTTCATGCATACCTATAATCAAACAAAATCTCTATTATTGAATGCCCTCCTGCCCACATTCACTTTACACATTCTCAGCACTGTGTTTATGCCTAATCCTGTTGAAGAAGAAGTATTTATTAATGCAGTCAAACAAATTAAAAAATATTAAAATGTGCTGTTCTAAGGAGTCCACTGACAAGTGTGAAGAAAGACTACAAAATAACTCTTTGCCTTTTGTTCGCCTTTTATTGTTATTAAATTTGCCTTTTATTGTTTGGATTGGAGCAAAACAATTTTCTTTCTCTATATCCTTATAGCTGCAAACAGTGCTTTTCTCCTCTTTTTCCTTTTATGCCTGTCACATAAGCCATGTGTCATAGAACAATCTTATTCCTTAAACTTATATGCTTAAGTATAAAAGCTGGGTTCTTCATGTCCACACTTGGCAAAGTCACAGAGGCATCTCATGCTCATCTGGGTGGAAATGTAGCCACGTGGATGTATATATTTGAACAAGGGACTTATAAGAATAGTGTTGACTGATTTCTTTCTAATAGAGCACCTGAAAAATAAATTTCTCTCAGTTATTATACTGATATTTCTAAACACGTATTTCTATTTCAGACAAAACTGGAAAGGATACAAAACTTAAAAAATTCTTCACGAGATGAAGCATTTAGAAAGAAATGATTCAGGAATTTCAAGTAGACTTTTCTTTTTATAATCATAACTATTTCCAATGAAATATTTGTCTGTTTCCCGTAGAAAACATTTTAGGTTTGGGTAGTTCAAAATTACATTTGCTGGTAACTGTGCGTTTTCACGTAAGCTGCACCTCCTATGATTCATCGTGCTTTTTCTCTACAGCTGAACAACACTGATCCTGAGTCCTATCAGACACCAGAACAGTTAGCTAAGGAATACTCTCAACAACAGTATTAGCAGCTTTCTGGTAGGAAAATTCTAATTAGTTGAAGGCCCATTGCTAGGAATATATTCTATAAAAATTTTTGACTAGCCCTACCATGCGTATGACTTCACTTGCCACATGTTAGTGTAAGCTTTGCAAGCTTTGCTGTCACTAATTTTACTGCATTACAAATAATTATGAAGTTTCTCAAATACTTTAACCACTTCACACCCACCTGTAAATGTGATGACCTATGAAATGATACATTCTATTTTTCAAGCTTTGTAACTTAGTCTTTGATTCTGCAAGGGCATGTGAGGGAATGCTACCACAAGCTGTTTCAAGTCTTTATTCCAAAATCCACATGCATTTCCATTTGCCTACAATTTCAACTTGCTGTAATTGGACATAAAATTTTAAATGTGAAGACCATCATAGGTGATAAAATCACAAAAGATTTTCTGTTTCACTGCATAGGTTTCAATATTCCACTCTGTATATGGTAGTAAAATTCCAAATTTATAAAGCAAATATTTTAATTGCATAGTCCACATTAGCTTTTATGAAAATTTGCCTAAAAAAAAAAGTAGAATAAAACAAAACTGCTAGATCCACTTCCAAAATTATGTCAAACTAAGGAAAAAACACAACACATACAAAGATAACAATTAACTCCCTACTCACCATAGTGAAAGCTAAATTTTTTTCTAAGATCTATAAATCTTTGCCATATCTGCCCTAAAATCTTATCCTGTCAGATCTATGTAACCTGGAATGTCTTGTGGAATATTTTTGAGATAACTGGCAGAAGGAAATGTATATATTTTCTTATTTTTCAAGGCTTAACCATAATTTTAAACCAATGATAGAAGGCCTATAATATCACAAGAGAAAAATCATAGATTAAAGCCAGGCAAATGACCAATAATCTTTTTAACACAATGTTGACAAAGAATCAAGAAGAATCTGAAAAAGATGAAAGTGACAGGCTTACCAGTAATATTTTTACTTGTTTTGGTTTTGTGCTTGCTGCATGCATGTGTTTGAGAAAATATGTGTTCATATGTGTACAGAATCAGCAATAATCAGGGAATATGGACTACATCTATGCAGCTTGCAGAGTGTATTCATCCCACAGTCATTTAATCATTAGGGACTTTTTCTTTCTAAATCCATTCAGACCTCTCTTCAGAATAGAATTTATAAGAAGTTAATTTGCTAATCATAGTAACTTGCTTCCTAATTCCCAGATGCTATTGAACATACAACTTTTTAATTCCATAACAATCTTTCTTAAATGGAAGTACTGTGGATATTGTCATGTTTGGTGGATATTATGGTTATTTTTACCTAAAAGAGACTAATAAGGAACATGAAATAAAATGCTTTCTCTGGGATAAGACAATATTTAGCGTGGTGATGCCTCATCTGGCATGGGTGAGAACTTCTAAGTGGTGCTGAACTTCTGAGAGGTGAGGAGGTACTTCCAATTCCAAATGAGATCTGTGGAGGCTCTTTGTATGAAGTAACAGCTGGGGATTTTTCTGTAACTTCCAGGGGACCACTGTGGCACCCAAATACAAAGCTTCTGTGTTCTTTTTCTTTTCGAGAGTTTACTAGACTCTTATAGGCTTGAATGTCCTTTTTGATAGCTTCCATGAAGGTCATGTGACTTTCTCCTGTAGAAATACATTTTCACTTTAACTTCTTTGACTGTGAAGGTCCTTCTTCCTCTTCCGCTGTACTGTGCATTCAAAAAAAAAAAAAAAAGGAAAGAAAAGAAAAAAAATGCATGGCTAAGCAAATTCCTCAGCAGATTCACATGTAATGATGTCCTTCATAATAACAGCTAAATAAGTATCCCTCAGAAGATTCATCAAGGGCAATGAAATCTCTGATTTACTCCAGAATAATACAATTTATTTCACCATTTTCCTGTCATTCACTGTGATAAAAAATTATCTTTATCTCCCCCCAACCCCAAAAATAAATAAATTAAAAAGAGATAGACCTAAAGTCTCTTTTGCATTAAAACTGAATCCAAGGGATGGAATTTCAAAAGGACAATGAGTCTCTCAGGATTTCTTTCAAACCCACTTAATACTTGGGACAACATCGTCTTTCATTAGACCAAAATCAGTCATATGTTTTATTTTCTCCTAACTTTATGAAGAGATTGACAGTGGAAGTGTTGAACTGGAATATATCTGGAGCATTTTCTTATGAAAATGTATATTTTACAATATAAATCTAAAATTTAAATGGTAATCTAGACTCTCAGCTCAAATTTATATTTTTAAGAGCTGCCTGCCTGCAGTTCTGAGATTGCAAGTTGTCTGGGCACATCCGTGTGAACTAAGTTAGCTAGAAACTCAAAAGAAGTCTTGTAAATATGACATGAATTTTTAAAATTCAAATTTAAATTATGTTCACACATCATCTCTGCTGTAAACACTTGTTTGCTCACAGAATATCACAAGAACAGGGAAACATCTAGATTTTTCACTCAGGCAATCATTGGAACAAATTTCAATGAAACAGGGTAAACCTCTGCTGCTAATCTCTCAAAATTCAGTTAAAAAATCATGGTCTACCTGATAAACAAATAACTCAGATTTCCTCTGTCTCTAATTATAAGTGTTACTTAAAACTGCAGAAAGTATTACTGTGGAAATCTCATTTGAGAAATAGTACATATTATGCAACTGAAAACCTTCATGGTGGAAGGACAAGGGGAAGACAAGCAATATAGGAGCTATTTCGGGGGTAAAACAATTTTTTATCTTGCATTGAGGAATTTGGTACCTGACGTTACTTCTTATTGTTTCATCTAATGAAGTTATGACAGATCTTGCCAGATTGTGTGATGTAGCTCTTTCGGGGGGGGG
>NW_020450666.1:51837-66515 GCF_003343035.1 Apteryx rowi | reverse complement strand
CGCGAACAGCAAGCCTGCACCAATCATATATCCGCTCTAGGCGCGTGAACAAAGATTGTGAGCCAATCATATAGCTATCGCTATCACATGCTCTTATTTCCTGTCTATATATACTCTGTAAAAGCTTGAATAAAGGGAGAACGATCATACTCACATTGAGACTCATCGTTACTCCGGGTCTGTCTCCCACTCCGACACACTGAATATCTGAAATTATGTTTTTTTGTGACTTTTCAGGCATCTGCATTTATTTATTGCATACTCTGTATGTAGTATGTTTTCTGTTAATAATTGTATAGCTGGTTCACAAACAAAATAGAGCTGGCAGTGTTGATACAGCCTGTACTGGCTGCATATCAAGAAAATATAATCAAAGAAGTTTACTTATTAAAGTATATGGTATGTTAGAAATAAAAGAGAAGTTTAGAACTGACATTTAAAAAGCAGAGCAGAATTTGGAGTAAATCAGAATCACACATAAAGTGTGCTCTCTCTGTTGCACAGGCAGTCATGGCAGAATGTTTAATTAAAAAGAAAAAAGGAAAAAAATAATTTATTGGGATCTTGGCATAGGTAGTAATTGCACGAGGAATCAAATCTCCTGAACAGGTCAGTCACTGTCTGGTGGTGATGGGAGTCCCTGTTGCAAGTGTCCTTGCAGAATTATCTTCAGCTGGATCAAGAGAGACTTCTCAAACTACTGTTTTGAACAGTTCTGGTAATCCAGCTGGCCCCAGCACATTCATAATTCATCATTATTTATCTATCTTAAGTACATTTATCTATCTTAACTGCATACAAAATATTTCTTAACTACCTTAACTGCATACGAAAGACTAGCCCATCTGACCCTTTCTGCTGTAAGAGTTTCTATTGACTATTTACAGTCTATATACAATTTCATCACTTCTACAGCAGAAATCACCTAAGGAAGTCTTGRGGACACTCCACCCAGAATGTTAATCAACATTTCTAAGCATACAAATTGGGGAATTGCCTCTGGGAATTTCTTGAACTGCTCAAAAATTCTCAGTCGGAAGGGTTCTATAATAATCAGTCAAAAAGTTAATTATAAAGGGTCAGTCTATCATCTAGTTTCAAGTCAGTTCATTGTCTCAAGCCAGTTGATTGAGATCTATGAGATGACTACCTAGGGAGTTCCTGGACCACCCGAGGAACTGATGACTTAAGTGCATTGCGTGTGCACACAGGCACAGCCCTGATATCCACCTATAACACAGTCATAACTAAAGATCATACTTAATTTCGTATTTATAATTCACTTATAACTTTAGTCCTATAGCTCTTGTCACACTGTAGACCATACTTGACAAATAATCCCCTTTCTGTTTATAGTGCTATGAGGTTTATATTGAGGAGTACATTGCCTTTTACTAATGACTGTTTTGGAGACTGGTCCAGGTTTCTGTCAGTATTGTTCTTCCTTCCCCTCACATCTCTTTTTCTCCTCTGTTCTGCTTCAAGCTCACTAACACCTAGGGAAGTATAGGTCCAAATCTGGTAGTTCTGGAAAATGAGGAAAAAATTACTTGCAGAGCTCAGCCTGTAGCTGAGGACTCTGGACCTCCATCTCTTGCCAAGACAGAAGTTTCCAGTTGTAGCAGCAATGAAGCAGAAGAGTGGAGAGAAAAAGAGTAAGAAAATTACAGCTCACATTAGTGGCATAAAACAAAACTAGATTAATAAATGGTTGGGGAGCAGCCTCTAAACTGCTTTAAGGACAAGCCTACCTACACAGGTTTTCAATGAAGCCAAAGGTGCTAGGGCAGGAACAAATAACGAGCAGAAGTGGCAGATAGAACAGGGAGATATTTCCGTAAAAGTTAGAGGATTTCAGAAGATTTTTTTTTCCTTACAAGAAATGTTTGATTCAGAATTAATTCTTGCAGTGCTATTTAGAGGAAAGTTATTTCTAATCAACCTTTGGGAAAAGTCAGTACATTTTTGAAAGACAACATAAGAGATAAGGGTCTTTGAATACATTATTTTTTAATTGTTTTATACTTCAAAATACAATACAAGGTTAAAACTTGGATTAATTATGGATGTGGGCAAAAATTTCATCATCTGCATCTGGGACTCTTTGTGCTCTGATAATATTTTTTCAAAGCTACCATTACCTAGTAAGACCCTATAATCTGGCCTCATAAAATTCTGTGTATTCCGTATTGCTTAATGAAGAATCGAGTCCATAACACATTCTATAAAGTATTCATATATGTGGCTTACTCTGAATGTTTGTCTATAAGCATATTCATTTACTGATACAAAGTTAATGCAGACTATTATTTAGGAAAGGAAAGATTAAAAAAGTATATATTTATGATAAAATATTCTTTCCGAAATTACTCTAAAGCTTTAGAAACAAATTTGTTATTAAAATGTTCTGATTAAAAATAATTTTATTAAAAATCTGTAGTTCTTTTGTAAATTATTTACAATATTTGTAAAAACAAATTCTCACTTGAATGAATGATCCAAGCACTGGGATAGGAAGAAAGGTGTTTATCAGAGCCTGGAAAATACTAGCCCTTCTCTTCAAGCTTTAAAACTTGTGTAGGCTAAAAATTCACAATATAGATTTTTTTTTAGACAGTGAGCTATTTGTTGTAAAATTAGCATGGATTTCATCAGGTTCTTTTGACAGAGTTCTGTAGGACACTGAGTGCAGGCAATGGATTTGTGACAAACATCAAAGAATTTTTATTATTTAATTCTAAATCCTTTGATAATTTTCCTTAAATCTACCTCTAAAATGCTGTATGGAATGTGAGACAACCCCTTTGGCCTCAATCAAACTGATTTCAAAGACTTACTCCAAAATAGACCATTCTCTAGACCTGTACTTGCCCCAAATTGTCTATACTATATTTGCTCTGCAAGCAAAGTGATTAACAGGAGCAAAAAACTCTAAAAGATACAGATTCAGCTTTAAGTTACTGTGAGGGAAGTCTGGTGAGGATCTTCTATGTCTCTTTGACTGGCCAAGAAGACTCTGACAGAGGCAGTTTCTTTTCTACTGCCAAACAGACCTTATCATCATCCTTCTGGGTCTTTTTGTTATACTGTAAATTCAAGAAGATTGCTGGGTGGCATTGACAGTAAGCAGTCAGAGCCTAAAAAATATCCATAAGAGATCTGCTGAAAAAATGTTAACAAACCTTTTGCAAATCAAGGTGTATTCTAATGCCAGAACAGAAATAGAACTGTCCATTGCAAACTGTGTGCTTAGTAGTACCTTTTAATGACTACTTGTTTCAATCTACATGCAATTTCTGAAAGTTATATATGTTCCACAGGTAGAACAGGCTGTTAAAATGAACATATGGAAGAGACATAATTCGTATGGATATCCACCTGTGTTAATCATCTTTCAGATAGAAAGGAACCAACTTAATAGTGAAGGGTCAGGACAAAATATGAATTAGCTCTAGCTCATTTGTTGTCTATGTCAGAAAGACTTTTCAAATGAAAGTAATTATAAAGGCCCACACACTCCTGTCATAACTGTGAGGGAATAGCAATTTGTGAAGATTTTGGTGAAATTTGCCTGCTTGCCTGGAAACTCTCTGCGTGACTGAGTTAAGAAGACAAGGATTTAGGGACAGTTCAGTTTTTCTCAGTCATCTGTGCCTTTGTCCAGCTATTGTTAGGAGGAGAGACCTGAGGAAAATAAGTCAATTCACAGATGTGGGATTTTATGAGGCCAAGAGGAGAACAGTAGAAGTAACATTATAGCTGTTTGAATTTCCTCATGTAAGAAGATTCAAGGAACTGATCTCATAGCATGGTGTGAAGTCAGAGGCATTTTGCCAGACAATGGGATACAGTTACTGCACAGGATTGAGGAGTTCTGCTTCCTTCAATGTATATAGATGAGACCTACTAAAGTGCCCTGCTTCCCCTGTACCTGATTTTTTTTTTTTTTTTCAGGAACAGCTAGCGTTCAGGAGGCAATGGAAAGGGTCAGGGTACACTTTAGATCTCATTCAGGTGTGCAGTCAGGAAGTGGCCAGGATCCACATACTCCTAAATTCTGCCATTTAGATGTTCTAAGCAGATCTTTTATGTATTTGGTGCTCTAGAGGGCAGAATTCTCGGCTAGTTCATAATCATAACTGAAGGTCTGAAAATTTTCTTTCTCGTCTGTGGAAGAATTTCAAAGAGCCCAATAGGTTCAGACTTGCTGAGCTCAACATAATACGTCACTCTGGGAGCTTCATTGTTTAAGTTGATTAGGACTGTCTGCATTTGCCCCTCTATATAGTTCCACTTATGTAAAGAAGACACAAGTGAAAAGGTCCCCAGATGCAGTTCAACTGTAACATGAATTTCCTCCTCCAGACTGGTGTAGTCAGACTGTATATGACTCCAAAGAAACTACTGAAGAATTGCTACTGATACATGGGTCTGATATCTAGATAAAATGCTAAATGAATTAAGAGTCCATTAATACCACCTTGTGACTGACTGAGGGATCCACACACTTCCCAAGCAACCAGGAAATGGGGAATCATTTCAATGACAAAATAGCATTTTGACCTCTCTTCCATGAACTTCACTCTCTATATAGTATAGCCCATTACATATCCTTTCAATTATTTTCCAATTTAGTTTTCAGTGTTCTAGGTGCCTGCACTTCTGGGACCTCCCCAGGYGGACTGTTGAAAGACATTAAAGGAGCTGGCTATTAAAAGTGTCCCTCCCTTCCTGATCTCCCCAGAATTCAGTCCAATTTTGATTCTTTCATTTTTTTTTCTCATTATTTGGTGTTACTGCTCCTTTTCAAAAGACTGAATAAATCCTCTCCTTTCTTTATGTTGTTTCAATGGGGAGTGATTGTTGACTTTTTCTCCATAGCAGAAAGTCTCTGCATTTCCAGACAGAACTTTTCTGATCCATGGGATCTTGTGGAAAATGTTCCCCTTCCCTCCGTTATTTTGTTCAGTATTTAAATAGTGCCAAGACTGTGCAAAATGAAGGGCAGGAAATTGGTCTGTAGACTTGCTTCATTCCTCATTAGTATAGAGAGTGACTGTAGATAAGAAAGCATTCTCTGCCCCATTAAAAAGATCTCATTATTTTTGGCTGCACTTAGAAGTTTCGGGGTGCTCACACATAAGATTTAGGAAGGTACAATTGGGACATCATCTCTATGAATTCCTTTATATTGGCCTGTGTTTTAATAAGGCAAGAGTCTGGCTGAAAATGATTGGATAGTGAAATTAAGTGCATATGTTCTTAGCTTCATGATTTTTGTTTATTTTGGTTTTTGTTCTTGTTTTCTAACATCTTCTTCATATTTCATTATAAGACTGGAGTTTATAGAACCCGTTTTCCCTTTCCTAGTTCATTGCATTAAAAAAAAAAACATATCTGCCTGAACTGGGTGCTTCTTTGAGATAAAGGTCACAATTTACTCTATAGAAAAGGAACTCTCTTATTCCCTGAAATTCAGTTTCTTATATTTGGTGACCATGAAAGACTGATTTATATTGCTATGGTAGAGTGGTTTCATGCTGTGCTTGTGTCTGAACAAAAAGAGGAATGTTTGCAGTATGCAGCAGAACTAATTCAAAAAAACAAACAAACAAAAAAACCCCACAAATCTTGAAGTTGGGATAGAAATAGTTCTGAAAAAGCCCATGGTTTCAGCAAAAGAAATTCATCTGCAGTTCAGTGGAATATAATACGCTATAGCCTACTTTAAGTGACATCAGGCTAAACTGTCTGTCAAGCTAAATGAAGAGAAAACATTTTGTTAAATAAGGCTAGTTTGTAAATTACTAATCTTCATGCTGCAGCCATTCACTTGTAATTTCAGTGGCATTCAAAATGGGCTTTTCTTTTTACAAAACAGAAAATAGGAATAAGATTTTTATGAGTAAAAGAGGTATATTATATACACAAAGAATAACTTGAACCATTTTACAGTGCTTCCTCTGTGAGGACAATGCCTGTTTCTCTCTTTAGAAGAGATGCCTTAGCACCAACGCGTGTGTAACTGTAATAACTACTATGAATTAGTCCTTGTAAAAAAAATACTTTGTAATGAAGCCCTAAAATTCTGTAACAAAATTTACCTCATGCTGGACTTTAAAAAAGAAAAGAAAAATTAAGCCAATGTGAAACTTGTGGTCAATCTAGGAAGATGCAGATCACTTTCTGGGAAGGGCTGAAAACTCTGAGTAGTATTTGAGCCCAGTTAAAAGTTTTTGTATTACATGCTGAGTATGACCATAAAAAAAATCAAAAAAAAAAAAAAMCCAAAAACACAGCACCAGAAATATAAGATTTAAGATTAAGGGATTTTAATTTCTTGTGTTACTGCTGAAATTAAAGATAGGTAAAATGCTTGAAGTCTCTAGTTTTGCAAAGACATTACTGCTTTGGAAAAGCCCCCCCCCCCCTTTTTTTTTCTGCTTAATTTTGGACCAGTTTGAATATGACCCAGGTAAAAAATCTGACTCCAGCATCAGGTTAGTAATAAGCCCAGAAAGATGATGATTACAGAAGTGGGAAGAGGATAGAGAAAATTTCAATTAAAAAAAAAAAAAAGAGTGAGAATAGATTGGAAGAGACAAAGTGAAAAACTAACACAGGAGACTGAAAATAGAAGTAGAGATATATGGAATGTGCTCTAAAAAACAAATATTACATATAAACCCTGGCTGTACAGCTGTATTATCCTTTATATAGATATACATACATACATATAAAAACATTATATAGTTTTTATTTATAATATACCTTTACTGGGTATTATACATGAGAAGTATGTTACAGATGGTAATAAGTTATGTAAATGAGTAGCATAGAGATATTCTGAACTCTAAGAATTGATTCACTGGGTATGAACACTTAACACTTTACTCATACATGGAATTCTCTGTTCAGAAAAAGCTGCTATGGGAAACTTCTGTGAGGCCTGATCAGGGAGAAAAGATGGAATAAAGAAACACAGCAAAAGTAAGACCTTGTTCTCATAGTTATTGGCCTTCTGTAGAGAACTATACAACAGAAGTAAGGTTAACCAAAACCGGCATTTAAGGTTTATTGATTAAATTCAGTTCAGCACTGAAGTTCTCCCTCCTTTCTTTACTGTCTCCAGCGACAGTACCCACCCCAAGGAGTAGCAAAATCAATCAAAACTCTTTCATCTGGAAATTAAATTGGGAAATGTGAGATATTTGGGTGATTTATGAGATTTCTATTATTTTCTAGTTTTATCCAGTAAAGAAATATGAACACAGTCTTTTGGCTGTTCCGTTTCCACTCATGCCTTGAACCAGGGTGTGCAGAGTCATAGGAATTCATTAAGTGAACATGTTCAACCTCAAAAAAACTGTTCAGTTCACTGAAACTTCTGGGTGAAGGCTTGGGTCACTTCCTATTTTTTCAGAACTGGTTCACCCATCCGTACATCTGTTACAATCATTCAGCCCTTTCTAATGTAGCTGGAAAAGGCCAAAAAGATTTAACAGCTTCATTCCCACCTTGTGTAAACTAGAAATGAGAACTTGCAGAGCAAGTGACTCTTTCAACCTGTTTTTCAAACAAATGAATGCTTTTATAGAAACCATACAAAAACTTAAGAATGTACTTTACTGGTTAAACAAAAGGCTCATTAACCCAGTATTCAGTCTCTCACCTTGGCAACATGCTTATGAAAGTTCAGAATAATAATTCCACCAGGGTACTACCAGCTTTCGGCAAGCTCCTACTTATATCTTGGTGTTTAATAGGCCTTGCTGGACAGTTCTCCGATGAATTTGTCTAATCTACTTTTGAACCTGTTTGTACTTTTGGCATCCAAAATATCCTGTGGCAGTGAGTGCCAGAATTTAATTATACATTCTGTGAAAAAGTACTTCCCATGATTTGTTTTAAACCAGCTGCCTCATAATCTCATTTGGTGCTCCTACTTTTTGCATTATAAGAAATAGAGAATAATATTTTCTTATTCATTTGCTCCATGCCATTCATTATTTTATATACCTTTATCATATCCCACCACCTGTTCTATTCTGAAGCTGATGAGTTTTATTCTATTTAATTTATAGCCATTTTATATCTCTGATCATCCTTCTCTGTATCAATTATATCCTTCTTGACAGCAAGTGACCAGAACTGTACACCATATTTGAGATATAAGGATAGCCCAGGTATATTATTGACACAACAATATTATCTGTTTTGTTCTCTATTCTTAATTACTCCTGACGTCCAGTTTGCCTTTTTGACCTCAAGTGAGTACCAAGCTGACTTTTCCAAATTCCTATCCAATTCTCTTTTCTGACTAAGTCCATCAAGGTGCTTAGCAGTTAGAATTGTAATCCCCCATTGTGCATTATTTTGCATTTTTCAGCACTATTTTTTTTTCTATCATTTTTTGACTTAGTGAGATTCTTTTTCAACTTTTCAGTCAATTTTAGTTCTGACTATTCTTAATAATGAGTCTTAACAATGAGTTATTCTTAATAATGAGTCAAGCATCTTTGTCATCCTTCTGCTCTGTACTTTTTGTAGATACCCAGAACTGCAGAAATACTGACACAGCTGTATGTGGTACCATCCCATATTTATCCCTAAAACCAACTATTTATCCCTACTTCTTGTTCCATGTTAGGTAGCCAGTTATTAATACAAATGAAGACCGTCTTTGTCACTTCCATTGACTCCTTCAAAAAAGCTTTGATAGGTTTGTGAAACATTCCTTCCCTCTTCAAAAATAGTTTCTCCATTACATTCCATTCACCCACATGTCTATTAATTCTATAATTTTGACCAATTTGCTTGGTGAAAAATCAAATCTGAGTACAAGTTAATGTAGAAAAACTGTCTTTGTTTTTTATCATCTAAAGGACAGCAATAGCTCTCTGTACTATCTTCTGTCTTTGGAAGAGCCAAAGGATTCTAGAAGGAAACAATGAAAAAAACTCTCCACTTCTGGTAAAAGCAAGATGATAATCTGTCATTACATAGTTACCAGTAACTAGTAACAGGAATTCTAGTGAACTTTAAGCTCTTATAGTGAATTTTAAGCTGTCTATTACACACTAGACTTAGAAAATTCTGCACCTACTCATGACCTGAGCAGGGTCTTTCCTGAGCAAAGGAGTACTTTCTTCTTGAGCTTTATTACTTTTGTTTGTGGGTAATGTAGGCATTTCCTGGTATCTTTCTGGCATTAGCAATTTGTGGAATCTTTACACCTAGTAAAAGAGAACCAAGTAAGCAAAAACATGACTCAGGACTAGATATTTGACTGCTGGTGATATCTGACCTTCTGAAGACTTAGTTAAAATAGAAAGTGCAGGGGTCCTGGTAGGGGTGAAGTAGAAAGCAGTGATATCTCATCTTTCTTATAAAAATGGTGGCTAGAGCTTTCTTCTTTCCCTGCAAACAGACAAAAGTGGGTTGGAGCTGCTGTCCCACAAAGGAAAGAAAGGGGGATTTGTAGAGGCTTCTTTGTTTTTCAGTTTTAACTCTGAGACTCAAGAAATTCATCCTTCAACCTATTTCAAATATCAAAACACTAGTTTTGGACTAAGTTCAAAATAACCAAAAACATAGGACTAGTTGTAGTGCCAGAACCCTGGGTTTGAATGCACCCTCTATATGCTGCTATTCAGATGGACCTTGACCAGCTGGAAACCTCATGAAGTTCACAGAATCACAGAATCACAGAATTGCTGAGGTTGGAAGGGACCTCTGGAGATCATCTAGTCCAACCCCCCTGCTCAAGCAGGGTCACCTACAGCACATTGCACAGGATCATGTCCAGGCGTGTTTTGAATATCTCCAGAGAAGGAGACTCCACAACCTCTCCGGGCAACCTGTTCCAGTGCTCTGTCACCCTCACAGGGAAGAAGTTTTTCCTCATGTTCAGATGGAACTGTCTGTGTTTCAGTTTGTGCCCGTTGCCTCGCATCCTGTCACTGGGCACCACTGAAAAGAGTCTGGCTCCATCCTCTTGACACCCTCCCTTAAGATACTTGTACATGTTAATAAGATCTCCTCTCAGCCTTCTCTTCTCCAAGCTAAACAGGCCCAGCTCTCTCAGTCTTTCCTCATAAGAGAGATGCTCCAGTCCCCTAATCATCTTTGTAGCCCTTCGCTGGACTTGCTCCAGTAGTGCCACATCCCTCTTGTACTGGGGAGCCCAGAACTGGACGCAGTACTCCAGATGTGGCCTCAGCAGGGCTGAGTAGAGGGGGAGAATCACCTCCCTCCACCTGCTGGCAGCACTCTTCCTGATGCACCGCAGGATACCATTGGCCTTCTTGGCCACAAGGGCACATTGCTGCCTCATGCTTAACTTGGTGTCCACCAGCACTCCCACGTCCTTCTCAGCAGAGTTGCTTTCCAGCAGGTCAACCCCCAACCTGTACTGGTGCATAGGGTTATTCCTCCCCAGGTGCAGGACCCTGCACTTGCCTTTGTTGAACTTCATGAGGTTCCTCTCCGCCCACCTCTCCAGCCTGTCCAGGTCTCTCTGAATGGCAGCACAGCCCTCTGGTGTATCAGCCACTCCTCCCAGTTTTGTATCATCAGCAAACTTGCTGAGGGTGTACTCTGTGCCTTCATCCAGGTCATTGATGAAGAAGTTGAACAAGACTTGACCCAGTACTGACCCCTGGGGGACACCACTAGCTACAGGCCTCCAACTGGACTCTGCGCCGCTGATCACAACTCTCTGAGCTCTGCCATTCAGCCAGTTCTCAATCCACCTTGCTGTCCACTCCTCTAGCCCACACTTCCTGAGCTTGTCTGTGAGGATGTTATGGGAGACAGTGTCGAAAGCCTTGCTGAAGTCTAGGTAGACAACATCCACTGCTCTCCCCTCATCTGCGCAGCAGTCATTCCATCAGAGAAGGCTATCAGATTGGTTAAGCATGATTTCCCCTTGGTGAAGCCACGCTGACTACTCCTGATCACCTTCTTGACCTCCACATGCTTGGAGTTGGCCTCCAGGATGAGCTGCTCCATCACCTTTCCAGGGATGGACGTGAGGCTGACGGGCCTGTAGTTCCCTGGGTCCTCCTTCTTGCCCTTTTTGAAGACTGGGGTGACATTGGCTTTCTTCTGTACTCAGGCACCTCTCATGTTCTCCAGGACCTTTCAAAGATGATGGAGAGTGGCTTAGCAATAATGTCCGCCAGCTCCCTCAGCCCTCGTGGTTGCATCCCATCAGGGCCCATGGATTTGTGGGTGTTAAGTTTGCTTAAATGATCTCTAACCTGATCCTCCTCCACCAAGGGAAAGTCTTCCTTTCTCCAGACTTTCTCTCTTGCCTCCAGGGTCTGGGGTTCCTGAGGGCTGGCCTGAGCAGTGAAGACTGAAGCAAAGAAGGCATTCAGTAACTCTGCCTTCTCTGCATCCTTCGTCTAGGTAGTGGAGTCTCCTTCTCTGGAGATATTCAAAACATGCCTGGACATGATCCTGTGCAATGTGCTGTAGGTGACCCATTTTGAGCAGGGGGGTTGGACTAGATGATCTCCAGAGGTCCCTTCCAACCTCAATCCTGAGATTCTGTGATTCTGTGATTCTGTTGGACTGGATGATCTCTAGAGATTCCTTCCAACCTCAACTATTCTCTGATTCTGTAATCCTGTGAAGCACTAGTAGCCAAAATCAAGGAAGGGAAAGAAGAGGAAAAAAAAAAAGGAAATGGAAAGTTTAAAGTAAATCTAAACAAAACCAATGGCTTCCATCCATCATTTACTTAGCTAAACATTTTTTAGATTGCCACAGTGAACAAATATGTCAGACAGACAAAAATCAAAATAAAGAAAAAGAAAGTGACTGTTAGTCCAACCTAGAAGATTAAAAATTCACATAATGGTCGATTAGGTTTTATCCTACAGTCAAAAGGTACTGTGAATACCAAGAGGAAGATAAATGCTGTATGTGTAGGAAGTGACTTTCAACCTAGAAACATAAACATCAGTGTTTTTTCTTTTATAATAGAAGTCAATTTTTACATCACATCCCTTTCTTTTATTCCTTGGAAAAGATATTTCTGTCAGCTTGACCCCTGAGATGTATTTCAGTTATTTTTCTCAAAATGTTTTATCAAAATTACTTCACCCAGTAGTGGGTTCTGCATGAATTTAAATGCATCTAAACTTCCCAAATATTCCTGACACAAATACTGTGCATGCAGAACTCTACCAGAAATGATAAATCTTGACTAACTTTGGGGTTAACTATGAGATCTAAGAGCCTCAAAGACAATTCAGATAGTTTTTTTTTAAGCAATAAACACTAAATAAATTTTCATGCATGGATAATAAGACTTCTAGTTGTGTGTACTTCCTTGCTACAGTTTATTTAGCAAAAATGGGCACAGATCTGAGAGCTGTGAAGCATTAAGATGTATTTCTGTTTTCCCCAGAAATTAAGTATAAAGTTTTGCACTTTTCAGAAGTAAATACTTGTCCCTTGTCTGTTCGAACAGTGGCTCCTTGCCACCAGAAATCTTTTCTTTTTAAATCAATTCTAGTTTATACTACCTCTATTTTTTCCATCTAAAATTCAGAAATATTAATTTATACATTATTTTTAACATTTCTGGGGCATTTCAAGATCCTTGACTTTTGCCTTCTTTCTTGGTGTGTTGGCACCGAGCTTCTTTTTGTTTTGGTTAAAAATTGCTGTCTAGAATAATTTTGGGTTTGCATTAACCTGAGATAAACTTGCTCAGACTTAATTATAACCTCTTAACAGTAAGATTTGCAGCAGAAAAGCTCACAACCATTTAACTATAGTAGGCCTATAATGCACTACCCTAATAATTGAACAATATCAATAATTTCAACACAAAATCTTCTATGAAAGCAATTTAGGAATTTAACAATTATATCTCCCTAGGTTGTAGCTGAGATCTAAAATTATTTTTTTTTTCTCTGACAGGTAAATAACCATTTTTGCTTAATTAGACTAGATTATGGGAAATGAAAGCTCTATTGAAAACAGCAATGGAATAGAATGTTGTCTTTATCAAGAGCAGTATCATGTAAATGTCTTAAGCTGTCTAGTTACCATGATATATAGGTTGTGGTACATGCACACTTTAATTACTAACAGTGAAATCTGCTGAAATTGAAGTATTGCACTTGGTAAGAGCTATTAATGCTGAAATGACCCATTTAATAGTGACCTGTGGTATCAAAGTATGGATTTAAATTGGTAATTAATAAAAGTCCATTTCTGAAAATGCTAACCCAAGAGCTCAATAAAAATGCTACCTAGGTCTCAAATACCACAGACAGTTTATTGACATTTTAATACATATTACTTATGCTAAATACTTTTGTACACTCAGAACTAAGGATGAGGGGATAACAATGTGCATATTTCGCAGCTAGCAGTTAGGAGATCATTGGTAAACTTAGTGGACTAGTTCACTTTTGTAGGTTTTAATCCTGCTTATAATAGAGGAACACAGCATGATTTCTTTTGAAGCTGCATTTGCAAAATGAATTCTTTTATCTCAGACAGCAGAGGACAAGAATTCTGATTAAAAAAGAAAAAAAAATAAGTAGTTCTCATCAGACTATATTTTTAATGTCCAGGAAATGAGTAAAATGAGCTTTCTTCTTCATGATTTAATAGTGAAAGTATTACTGCTGGTATAAAGACACAAGCTGACATATTATCTGTGTGGTTACTTCCACTTATATATCTAGCAATTGACTCTTTAGCGGCTCAAAACACCTTATAAAATCATGTTTTCATATGTCAGGCAGTGCAGAATTTTGCCCATTGTTCACCATAGAGCAGAACAGATATTTCCTGAGGAAATATCAACCTTCTATTTTAAAGCGTAGTTCCTTTTTCTCAGACACCCCAAGATACATTATTCCAGTTCAGCAAGATACTTCAGTGCATGTTTAAATCCCATAGGATTACTGTGCTTTGTTGAATGATGCCCTAAATTTATAGCTATTTTTATTGGTAGATAATGTGCTTTCATGGATTGCTGGCATGAATCCTGAAATCAGAACATAGCTGCTGTCTTGTTTGGCCAGGTGTATTATATGTTTTAGGAAAGTGGCAAAAATATTTTTTCCCCTCCTTGTACCACAGCATATCTTTTTTTTTTTTTAAACATCAGGTTTCAGCTGGTAATTATATGTGTGTTTGTGTGTGTGTCTCTCTCTCTCTGTCATATATATATATGTGTGTATATATATATATATGAAATAGACTGCTATAAAGACTTCAATATTCAATGGAAGAGAAAAGCTGAATTTTTAGAGAAGTAATGTTAAATCAATATTTTATAGCTATAAAATACATCTATTTTAAAATAATTCTCCATATTGTTAATAACAACCCTTGAATATAACAAAATTTCTAATGTTTTTCAAATTTAAGTACTTGCAACCATCATATATTCATAAAGAATACAGTTATGTGTTGGTACATTTAATCTCAAAACTCTTCAGTGTAAAATGCTGGAGAGATGGGCAGAGAGGAACCTCATGAAGTTCAGCAAAGGCAAGTGCAGTGTCCTGCACCTGGGGAGGAATAACCCCATGCACCAGTACAGGTTGGGGGTTGACCTGCTGGAAAGCAGCTCTGTGGAGAAGGACGTGGGAGTGCTGGTGGACACCAAGTTAAGCATGAGGCAGCAATGTGCCCTTGTG
>NW_020450666.1:0-51591 GCF_003343035.1 Apteryx rowi | reverse complement strand
GCGAGGCAACAGGCACAAACTGAAACACAGACAGTTCCATCTGAACATGAGGA
Source organism: Apteryx rowi (assembly GCF_003343035.1). Taxonomy (NCBI): domain Eukaryota; kingdom Metazoa; phylum Chordata; class Aves; order Apterygiformes; family Apterygidae; genus Apteryx; species Apteryx rowi. The sequence continues at coordinate 51,538 of NW_020450666.1, read as the reverse complement.
AAAACTTCTTCCCTGTGAGGGTGACAAAGCACTGGCACAGGTTGCCCGGAGAGGCTGTGGAGTCTCCTTCTCTGGAGATATTCAAAACCCACCTGGACGCGATCCCATGCAATGTGCTGTAGGTGACCCATTTTGAGCAGGGGGGTTGGACTAGATGATCTCCAGAGGTCCCTTCCAACCTCAACCATTCTGTGATTCTGTGTTTCTGTAATTCTTTGGGGATGACTCAGCTAAAAAGGCATGCTGGATATTTAGATGATTGCTATAAGTACAGAACAGGAATCAGAAGAAATTTTGGCAAAAATAAGAATAAATGAAGCACTGATTTGAGATATAACATTCTTTGTGCATTTCTGGGTATTGATATGTTTTAAAGCTTTTTTAGGAAAGTAAGAGTATGGAAAATGAACTGATAACAGAAAAGGATTTTGAGTGATCCAGTTCTCAAACTCAAAGAAATGGGACTACAAAGTCTTAGGCAGTTCAAATGAGGTGATTCAGGAAATAATTTAAATATATATATATTATATAAATATATATATATATATATATATAAAATCCAAAAATGAAGACTCATTATGCAACCTTGCTACCATTTTTAAGTGATTTTTGTAGCTGATTAAATTTTAAGTTTATGTCTGGATATAGCACTTTCAAAATCCCATGTTTCCTAGCTGTGTTCTGACATGACTACACAGCAGCTCTCTTTTCCTTTTGTCCCCTGGTTCCTCCTCCCCATAATGCCCTGATTTTCCCAGAAAGGAAACACAAAGTTACAGGCCAGCTGGGAGCTTTGAAATACTCCAACAGATAGGTTAGTTAGCTGAAGCGAGGAAAATTTGGCTGTTGTGAATTAAAAGTAACCAAAAAATGGGTCCAAGGATTAATTTCTTCTGAACTCTGAAATAATTTATAGAAGAGTTACATTGCTATTTGTTAAATAAGCTCTAAAATATGATCAGTGTAATTGATTAAATTTCATAGTAATGTTTAGGCTATTACTAGTCATTTCATGCTTGAGAGAAGCAATTTTGGAGTGGAAGCTCAGTAAATAACATACGGCACATAGAACATACTTGCCTAGAGACCGCTGATCACTTTTCACTCACAAATGGCAGAAAGAAAGTGAAGCAATGAAAGAGCAAACAACTGACACCAGAAGAGTGTAAATATATTGAAAATTACAAGGAAGGTCTAAGCCAAGTTTTTCAGTGATATCACTGCAGACCAAAAGAGAGCGTTGGCACTGCAGGTTATTAAATTCTTATATTACACTAGTTTCCAGAARTTCGAAAAGCTCCAGCTTTTAGACAGTTCCAATGCTGTAGGTACACCACACGCTGCTGGAGTCAGCTGCATCTCTGCAGTGTGTACACTGCAAATGAAGAGTGCAGCCAAGGAGTGGAAAAAAAAGGTAACATACAATGAAATCTGAACTGGAGATGTTCTTCTAGTCCTGCACAGACTTGATTAGTCACCAAAAAAAAAAAAAAAAAAAAAAAACCTTCATTCCACATATGGAAAAAAATAAAGAAGTTTTGAAATAACAATTCAGAAAAAAAGAAACATTAAGACAATACTAGTCTGGATTTTAAAGCATTCCCTGGAGGCTGAGGAAGGTAATACTCTAAGGCACCTTGAAGCCAACTGAGACCTATCTCCCACATCACCAAGCTATTAGTTATTTTAAGTCGAGTCTCTGTTGGAGTTGTTCTACCTTATATAAATAATTACATATTGAGTAGAACCCATATGTAAATATTGAGCTCCTATTTCCAAGCAAATTTTATAATCCTTGCCTCTGGCTTTCGTGAAACTGTTTCCTCTCAGAAATTCCAAATGATATTACATTCCACATTTTTTTTCCCCCAATATCAGCAATTTCTGATGAGAAGCCACCTTATGGGAATAAACTAAACAAATCAAACTATTATCTTCAACTTACCCATTAAGAGATATTCAGAGAGATTTTGACCTGCCCAGGGTCCTAGGCATGATCACAAATGTTAGAAGGGAACCCTAATCTCTCAGGTGTCCGTATTATATTTTTCTGAAATGCTTTGGTCATCAGGTAAAAATATTTTGAAAATGTTCATTTAAAATGTGTAGAACACGTTGACTGTCAAGCTAAGGTAATTTGATTAGGTAGCCTCCATCACCTTGGGCAGGAAGCAGCATGGGGAGGAGACAGGTAGGGAGACACACTCTAGGAGACATGCGAGGACATGCTCCTGGGGACATGGAGGCAGAAGGAGATGTTGGGGGAGACATGCAGAAGGAGACACGTGGCCAGAGACATTGCTGAAGACATGGCTGAAGGCGAACTCTTGGAAGGAGGCACTCCAGGCCAAAGGGGGGCACTGATGAAACTCACGCCGGGTCAGGGTCACCCCTGAAGGGTCTGCAGCCTGTGGAGGACCCACACCAGTGCAAGCACATCCACAAAAGCACTGCAGTCCATGGGCAACTTAGACTGCAGCAGAGGAAATCTGGTAAGAGGCACGGAGGAGTGCTAGAAAGAAATGGTTATGCGCATGATGCCAAAATCCCATACCTCATCGAAGGAACTGTGGGAGACTGAGGGTAACCCGTGGGGAAAACAAGGGAATATGAGACTAAGAAGGGGAGAGTAGAAGTGTTTGGCTTATGTTGAGCCTGAGTAAGGGGGAGGAAACTTGTTTACTTAAGTGCTTGTTTAATTTTTTATGTTTTCTTTTTCTCAAAACCTGAAACAGTCATTAAATGCTTGTGTTAACTGGCAATGAATTATATTACATAAAAATTCCATGATTTGAGATTGTTTTGCCCACAACATACAAGGGAGATGTTTTCTCTAAAACAGGAAACTTATCTGCTGAAGACTGAGGAAGATTATTCTAAACAGCTCCACCATTTTTGGATTGATTTGTTTTGTTGTGTGTGTCAGAATCACGTTACAGCCTTACTTCCCAACCTTCAGACCTACCAAAGCATGACACAAGCAATCAAAACATATAATAAGTGACCAAAAAGTGAAATACCTATGTTAAATTACATGTTGCATCATATTTGACCAATCAGAATATTCTGAAATATAAAACCTATTAGTGATATTCTCTGAGTATGCTCAGGCAAATGTAAGTGAAAAAACAGAAAATCAAACATCACTAAAAGCATTGATATGGATTCTCCACAGTAAGTTTGATTTGAAATCTGGAATATCATTTCCTTAGCATTTCATGTAAGGTAGGTAAAAGCATAACGCTGGAATCAGTAGTCTGGGCTTCTGACCTTAGTCAGGTAAAAGGCTACTGTCCTTGTGATCAGAGCAATAGTTACAGAGTAATTAAATAAATGCATCTGTTCACTGCATTTGTGCTGAAAGGCAACATGTCTGACTTGAAATAGTTATATTCAAGATGACCAGAGCAGTTAGGTGTGTGTGAAATACTTCTGTATTTTATATTCAACCATTGATGAGAAGTTCCCATTTCATCGCTCATATTAAAGAAAAATGCAGCTGTTGTTTTGGAGTCAAATTCATAATGCAATGAAAATTCAGATCCCAAAAGGGATATATGGAGGCCTAATTCAAGGTGTCTAATTCTAAGCATTGCAATATCCAAAAACACCACTTAATCACTTGCACTATGCCTTGCCAGCAATCCCCTGCCCAAGAATGAGTGGTGCAGACTGACTCATTTCCATAGTGCTTGGAACTAAGTGTCTCTCTAGTAGATATGACTTGGAAAGAGTTTCCTGGAGCAGATCAATCAAAACAGAGACAACGAGTAAGTTAAAAAACAGTAGTATAGATTATCACAAGTCTGATGTCTGTACAGATTCTTCTTTTATCTACCAATACAGACAAAGCTTATGATATAGCAAAAACCAATACTTCTTCTGTATTCACTGTTTTCTCCAGACTGCTCAGTTCTGCACCAGTCTCCCATCTCAAGACCATTGTTTTCAGCAGAGACATCACAGAATCACAGAATGGTTGAGGTTGGAAGGGACCTCTGGAGATCATCTAGTCCAACCCCCCTGCTCAAAATGGGTCACCTACAGCACATTGCATGGGATCGCGTCCAGGTGGGTTTTGAATATCTCCAGAGAAGGAGACTCCACAGCCTCTCCGGGCAACCTGTGCCAGTGCTTTGTCACCCTCACAGGGAAGAAGTTTTTCCTCATGTTCAGATGGAACTGTCTGTGTTTCAGTTTGTGCCTGTTGCCTCGCATCTTGTTGCTGGGCACCACTGAGAAGAGTCTGGCTCCATCCTCTTGACACCCTCCCTTAAGATACTTGTACACGTTGATAAGATCCCCTCTCAGCCTTCTCTTCTCCAAGCTAAACAGGCCCAGCTCTCTCACCCTTTCCTCATAAGAGAGATGCTCCAGTCCCCTAATCATCTTCGTAGCCCTTCGCTGGACTTGCTCCAGTAGTGCCACATCCCTCTTGTACTGGGGAGCCCAGAACTGGACGCAGTACTCCAGATGTGGCCTCAGCAGGGCTGAGTAGAGGGGGAGGATCACCTCCCTCCACCTGCTGGCAGCACTCTTCCTGATGCACCGCAGGATACCATTGGCCTTCTTGGCCACAAGGGCACATTGCTGCCTCATGCTTAACTTGGTGTCCACCAGCACTCCCACGTCCTTCTCAGCAGAGTTGCTTTCCAGCAAGTCAGCCCCCTGCCTGTACTGGTGCATGGGGTTATTCCTCCCCAGGTGCAGGACCCTGCACTTGCCTTTGTTGAACTTCATGAGGTTCCTCTCCGCCCACCTCTCCAGCCTGTCCAGGTCTCTCTGAATGGCAGCACAGCCTTCTGGGGTATCAGTCACTCCTCCCAGTTTTGTATCATCAGCAAACTTGCTGAGGGTGTGCTCTGTCCCTGGGGTGACATTTGCTTTCTTCCAGTCCTCGGGCACCTCTCCTGTCCTCCATGACCTTTCAAAGATGATGGAGAGTGGCTTAGCAATAACATCTGCCAGCTCCCTCAGCACTCATGGGTGCATCCCATCAGGGCCCATGGATTTGTGGGTGTCAGGTTTACCTAAATGATCTCTAATCCAATCCTCCTCCACCAAGGGAAAGTCTTCCTTTCTCCAGACTTCTCTCTTGCCTCCAGGGTCTGGGGTTCCTTAGGGCTGGCCTGAGTAGTGAAGACTGAAGCAAAGGCGGCATTCAGTATCTCTGCCTTCTCTGCATCCTTCATCACCAGGGCACCCACCCCATTCAGCAGCAGGGCCCCATTCTCCCTAGTCTTCCTTTTGTAACCAATGTATTTATAGAAGCCCTTCTTGATGTCCTTGACATCCCTCCCTAGATTAAACTCCAAATGGGCCTTGGCCTTTCTAGCCCCATCCCTCCATAGAGAGACAACATCCCTGTATTCCTCTCAGGTTAGGTATCCCTGCTTCCGCCTTCTGTACACTCCCTTCTTCTGTTTGAGTTTTGCCAGGAGCTCCTTGCTCATCCACATCTCCTGCCCCCTTTGCTTGTCTTCTTACTCATAGGGATGCACCRMTCTTGAGCCTGGAGGAAGTGATGTTTGAATATTAACCAGCTCTCTTGGACTCCCCTTCCTTCTAGGGCCCTCACCCATGGGATTCCTCCAAATAGGTCCCTGAGGAGGCCAAAGTTTGCTCTCCTGAAGTCCAGGGTTGCAATCCTACTTATTGCCCTGCTTCCTCCTCTCAGGATCCTGAACTCCACTGTCTAATGGTCACTGCAGCCAAGGCTGCCCCTGACCTTCACATCTTCCACCAGTCCTTCTTTGTTTGTTAGTACGAGGTCCAGCAGCACACCTCTCCTTGTTGGCTCCTCCACCACCTGTGTCAAGAAGTTGTCACCAATGCTCTGCAGGAACCTCCGGGACTGTTTGTGCCTAGCTGTGTTGTCTCTACAGCAGATATCAGGGTGGTTGAAGTCCCCCATGAGAACCAGGGCCTGGGATCGTGAGGCTACTTCCAGCTGTCTGTAGAAGGCCTCATCGACTTCCTCTTCCTGATCAGGTGGCCTGTAGTAAGCACTCACAACAGTGTCACCCACACTAGCCTGCCCTTTGATCCTTACCCATAAGCTCTCGAATCGCTCTTCCTCCACCCCTGGGCACAGCTCGATACATTCCAGTTGCTCTCTCACATAAAGAGCAACTCCACCACCTCGCCTTCCTGGCCTGTCTTTCCTAAAAAGCACGTAGCCATCCATGACAGCACTCCACTCATGCGAGCTATCCCACCATGTCTCTGTAATGGCAATGAGATCATGGCCCTGCGACCGCACACACATCTCTAGTTCTTCCTGTTTATTCCCCATGCTGTGTGCATTGGTGTACAGGCATTTCAGTGAGGTGATTGAGCATGCAGGTTTCCCAGGAGGGGTGCAAGAGGATCCTCCATAGCCATGTCCTGTGTGCACTTCCCTGGCTGCATGAACCCGCTGGAGGCATCCTGACCTGAGCTGCGTTTTGCTGACTGCCCTGTCTCTATAACTTTCCCTTTCCCTCATCTTTCCTAATTTAAAGTCCTTCTTACCAGGTTGGCCAACCTGTTGGCAAAGACACACGTGGCCCACTTAGTGAGGTGGATCCCATCTCTCCCCATTAGTTGTTGATCTTCAAACAGGGTCCCGTGGTTGTAGAAACCAAAACCCTGTTGCCAACACCAGCGGTGCAGCAGTTGTTAACTTGGACAATCCATCTCCTCGGATTTTATAACAAAGAGTTGTAAAATAAATAAAACAAAGAATTAAACAAACAACTCAGTTAATATTTCCAGTCCTACCAAGCATAATCATTACTTATGAAAGTAGGGGATAAATGAAAAGTGTGGAAGTTGCAAAATTCAACTTGAAGAATCTTAATTCGGTCCTACTGTACTTAATAATTAATAGGATTCATGTACTATTTTTTCATTTTCATGCACTATTTTTTTTTCCCCTGAGGACTACGGATTCACTTGGTATCCTACATATGCCACAAAATCTTGGCTATTGCTACTCCAAATATAAACCAGAAGCTTTTAAGGCTCTTTTGCTCTAGTTTTCAAAAGCATATCACAAGCACAAAAGAAGACATAGTTCCTACTTCTGCAAGTTTGAATGACTCTTTCCATAGCAAATTAAGACATCTATGATCCAACATGATTATATCTAAAACACTGGTCCTGTATAAGATTTACATATGCTCAGCTGCATATGCTGAGCTCACCAAAAGTAGGAATATTCAAAACTGTACAGCATTTGTCTCCTTCTGCTTCTGTTAGAATCCTGTTTTCACTCACGGTGTCTGAAGGTTATATCTACACAGAACAAACTAGGGCTACACAGCTATACTTCAGTACTTCAGAAGAAGCCAGCTTCAGCACAAGAAGTTAGCATAGCATTAGCATGGGGTTTGGTCTGAGCTAATTAGTCCTGCTGAAATGTAGCCTCAATAGAGCATCATGTTTCATTCAGACAGTTTATTCACTGCACAGCACTGGGCCATAGAGATGTGCCTACAATTAAGCATATGTGTAAGTCTTTGCAAACTGGAGTCGAAGTTTCATATCACTCCAGCAAAGAAGCCCTGCGTGGGCCAATTAATAGCTGGCTTTATGATGAGTCAAAGCTGACCTGCAGCCTTGAATAATATAACATTTTAATGTGAAAGAAAAATAAGTAAATAAATAAATAAACCCTCCCCTGTTTTGAACCTATGATTGTTTGCTTTACTAAGTGAGAGAAATTTTTTCATCTCTGCAGGAAGATCAACTAGATGTAGGCCAACTTCTATTTGTTTGGCACAACAATACTACATCTTGGTCACCTATTTGTTGTCATCTAATATTAGCAGAAGTGTAGGGCAACCTTTAAGAAATGATTTAAGTTTCTAAAAATCAGGTAATGGAGCACCTCCCCTTTAGTTGCTTAAGCTACTGGAATAGAATCCATTACTTTGAATTTGTTTCATAGTTTTCTACAACATGTCATACATGACATAGTAATGCAGTGAAACAGGAATTGCGAAGAATAATACTTCAGTTGTGCTTAGAATTCAAATCCAAGCCTCCTTGAGTTGATAGAAATTAATTCAAACTGATTCAAATACAAACCTCCACCTAACAACTAAATTACAGAAAAATGTTCTGACTTGCTTTTTTCTTACTCACTGTTTATTGCACAGTGTCACATGTTCGATGAGCATGGCAGAGAAAGCTCCACTCGGAATCTAGTGTCTTTGACTGTTACTCTGCTAAGAAGGATGTGATGCTGTATTGAATTTGGACTAGATATCTGGTTACATGCAATGTCTGTACTACTAAGTATGGCAGTTTAATGACTCTTTTTTAGCTTTGAAGTTAAGTAGTACCATAATTTGTCCACAAGCCTCAGCTCATTTCTCCCACCGAACAAGACTGACCATATCCACGCTGCCTACTGGAAATGCTTCCAGGACAATACTATCTCCTCATTCATGCCCAGGCATCACTGTGTATCAGTTGGCATGGGCCAAAACAGGACCAGAATGTACAATGTATATGTAACATTTACATAGTCCATGGCTACATTGACCCTGTCAAATACACCTGCCCCAGACAGTCATCTCTTGTCCAAAGGCAAAGTAATACAAAATGGTTTGTGTCCACACTGTCCAGGAATAGTCCTTTTTAAAGCAAATGGGTTGTGCCTCCAATGCGTGACTTAAAGTGCTTGAAATTTTCTGGGCCCTGTGCTGTGTCTGGGCCGTTATTATTCTTTGATGCTAGTTTCTCTGATGTAGTTCAGTGTTTGAAATGATGCTGGGGTCAAAATTGCAGTCTACAAAGTTTTTTGTTTGTTTATTTGTTTGTTTGTTTGTTTGTTTTAATAATGCAAAGTTAACAGTGTGATGTGATAGATGGGTTTTAGGAAAGTTTTGGAAGAGAGTGCAGAATAGAAGGAACCAGTCCTCTTCAGATTGTGCATCTTCATCCATACTGTCTTACTGGAGGGGAAGTGTGAAACGAACCATTCCTGGAGATACACATGGATTTTGATTCCAGAGGAGCTAATTGTTTCACTACAAAAAAGAGTCAAGGAGTGAACATGTTGCTACAATGAGATCTGGGCCTGCACTGAGGAGTTAAGTTATTTGTCAGTGTTGACATAATGTATGGGTGCCTCTGTGAGGCAACTTGCACATTATATGAACTTCCATATACTTAGGTACAAAGAGATAGCTTTGCAGGCTACAAAACAGGCTGGAGCACTTTTACACAAGTGCAGTTCAAAGGACCTGGAGCACTGAAATAAAAAAGTAGGGCACATCCACATGGTGGCTATGAAGGGTTTTTCAAAATCATATTTTTGGATTTAGGAGCTTACAATACGCCTGAAGCCTTATGTTAGGTGTCTAAATCCTTTATTGGCTCTTGCTCGTAGTCCATTGACATTAAACAGTGGAAATAATATTACTTTAATCTGCTTAGTGCTACACAGAAATCCTGTGTATTTAAGAAAGAGGAGGGAAGTGAACAACTCTACAATGTAGAATGAAAAAATGTAGCAAATTAAAGGTGTGAACTTCGGGATATCAACATTTTCTAAGTTTTTAATCTTCAGAACTCTACAAACCAAAATGAAATGCAGCTTAAAATCAAACCAATGATTTTTCAACTGATGCAGTCAGAGGAACACATTTTATAATGGATAAGAAGGAGACATCTTTAAGGAGAGAAATAAAATAATTGGGAAAGTTGTTTTGAAGTTTGCAGAGTGATGATTTTTAGCAGTTACACAGTTCAGACTGTTAACCTTTTACTTCAGCCATTCCTATCCAAAAACAATGCTGCCACAGAGGGATAAATGTGTAGGGTATAACAATGTTTCTCAGCTTCATATCCTAACCAATGATGAAAGCAGTTTCCTGTTTTGATTTATATTAGCATAAATACATGTTAAGTCTTGTAATGAAGTCCTTCTGCCTGGCTATTTTCTTTTTAACGCAGACTTAAAGTCATTAGACAAACATTATTTGAGAGTCCTGCATAGTCCTAATAGCAACAGATAATTGTTGTTTATGCAGATGTGACACTGTCTAAACATAAAATCTAGAAGGTTTGCTATGTTTTATTTTTTTCCTGAGAAGCCTACGAGTAATGTTGTACCCTACTGTACAGTACATGAGTCTTCAGTGTTCTTCAAAAACACTGTGAAGTATTCTGCTCAGTTATCTCTCAGGCATAGATTTAGCATTTATAGTTAAAACATGGCACTGTGGAGTCTTTCTTCTCTCTTGAGAAGAAAAAGTTTCATGTGCAACAATGCCTGTCAAGTGGATAATGAAAGTACAAGTTAGTAATAGATATTTCTCTTTATGTAAAGGTAAAAAAGAATGTATTTAGGACTTTTTTCTCCCCCTCTTAAATGAAGTAAATACTAAGGGTAAAAAAAAAATTAACAGAAAACTCGTTATGTATATTAAAAGTTAGAAACCTATAAAAAAGGTATGGTCATTATGTTAATTTTTCTTTTCTTTATCAGGATAATTATTAGATACTTCATTGTTTAATCCCAGTAATGCTTTTGCAGGTGTTAATATATTCAGTATTATTGTGAACTTTTCAAATATGACCTTCTTGATTTATGTCTGCAGGCTGTAAAGTAAAACATGCCACCTGCTTCTGTCTAAAATAGAAAATAATTGTTTCAAGAACACTTCAGTGGAAATAGTTAACCTTTTGCTCTTCAGAAGGTCTGCTTTGATCCACCTTGAAGAAGCTTCCTTAACCCTCTTCTGCTCTACAAGTGAACTGAATGTAAATGCTCCTTTATATCATAAAACTGATAAAGATTTAAATATTAAATCCTCTATAAATAATAATTTCTGTCAGACTAGAAAGTCCAGTTTGTCCTATAGCAAAGATGTTTGTCCTATAGCAAAGATGAATGGATGTTTTCTATTTCATACAAACATTTGCATTTCTCATGGCATATGGTAAATAGAGTCCAAAGTCACATCATCATATTCTGTTATAAACAATGAGAAAACACATTTCTTTCTATATAAGTAGAGAAGCTTTCAATATAAATATAAAACTGAAAGAGAAGGAAAAAGAACATGAAAGATAAATTTGGTTAGAAAAATTTTAAATGGCTGAAGTTAAAAAAAAAAAACTTAAACAAATAGCTACATAATTATTGACTACCTAATTATCTTTAGAGGCAACAGAATTGCAGGCCAAGCAAATTGTTCTCCAAGCTGTTTTTATTACTTCTTTTCATATGATACTGATCTATGTTGATATTATTGATGTGACTGCGTTCTTTTCTGTTCCAGCCAAGCACACCAAAAGTTAAGGGAAAATACTGTAACATATCAGACTTGTGAATATCAGCCAAATACATTCTGTAATGCCAAAAGAAAGCCAAAAACATCAACAACTGTCACTTCATTCAAATTCCGTAGCATTCATTAGTTAGTGCATAAATCCTGAAAACTTGGATAAGAACACACCGATTTAGCTAGTAAATAAGTCTTTTTTTTTTTTTTTAATATTTATTGCTACCAAAAGACACGTATGGAACTTTGTCCTAAAACATCAAGGTAATTTAGTTTGATAGTTATGAACAGACTTACAATTAATATTAATTTTATTGTGTCAGGAGACACAGGGCTGGAGCAGGTACATATGATGACTTTCAGTTTATTAAACTAGCACTAAGTTCTATTAACATTGCACATGATTGGCACATTAGTACTTTACTTCTAGTAAATTAATTTTAATGAGGTAGCTATCAGGTTAATCAGGATAATAAGTCATTGTAAAACCTGTTTCTACATCTACAAGCACTTGCATTTCCCTATTTGTCCCACTCAACAAAAATGAAAACATGTCAATGTGTTTTATTGGTTGCTAGCAGTCATGAACATGTAAATAAGCTTTTCCTAAGGTCTGGTAGTACACAAATCTTGTGGTGTGGAGAAGCCTTCACAATCAATTATTTACTGCAGAGTTGTCCAGGAAGTGATCTATAAGTTTAGCATGAGTTTGGACAAGAGAGTTAAGCTGATCTAATGTTGTTGAAAAAAAGTATCCAAACCCCTTTTCTGCTCTTAGCTTTGCAGTCCTGTTTCCTCCATTGTTCCAGCCCTGTTACATGTTTAGTCCTTTGATAAGCTGCGAAGCTAGCTGAAACATTTTGCTGTATCAGATGGACAAGCACCAGAGACAGTACAAGGCTATTGAAAGTGGGAGAGAAAGGTGGGATAGGGGTAGCGTGACTGCCCCACTGCGTGGCCGTGAGTGGTCAGATCAGCTACTCATCATGTGAACCCACATGCTTAAAATTTCAAGCAATGCTATCAAGTACACACACGTTTGAAACTAGCTCCTGAAAGAAGGGTTTCACGTTAAAAAAAATCAAACAAGCACAACTGCATGTCACAACATTCAAAATGATTTGCCATCATTTTATGTGAAATTGGGAATGAAGAAAATATACTTGAATGATACTTCTTGAACTAAATCATTAGGAAAGAATCTCTCTCTCTGGCTAGGGTACCCAATTAGTTAGCCATTTTCTCCCCCCTCCCACTTTTTTTTCTAATTCAAAATCAGTGCAGATATGATCATTTTTAAAAGGATCTAGCAAAAAAAAAAGTTTCAAGAGAAGCCAATTTTTGCCTAGTTGTTCTATGAGAAAGATGCATAATTCTTTGTGAGTGAGATGTCTAATTCACTAGGCCTTCTCAGATTTTGCACACTATCCAGAAAAAAAAAAAAAAAACACTTTCCAACAATCTTAAAGATTTGCACGTCATTTGACGTCATCTATTCTGACCATGTTCTCCATAATTTGAACAGATACATCAGCTTTATCTTTTTGGCCATCAGCACTCAAAGAAAACTGTCCTAAGGTAAATTCATTAAAGGAGGAGCTTTCCAAAATGACAGCAAATCCTTTCTGATTATGCTCAAAGGACTCCACTTCAGAATCTTAGACACTTTTCTTTTCAAATGGTGATTCAAATGAGCACTCCACCCTCACCTAGATGTAACTGTCTTGAAAATTACTGGTGTCATAAACAATTTTAAAAACAATTGAGAAGCTGAAAAAGAAACAGATTCCAGAAGAATAGATTTTCTAAAGATTTCTCAAATGTTAAAAAAAATATTTCCAGAAAGTCAGTTTATTTCTGTTAGAAAAAAGTTTAAGATTTATGTGAAAAAGACTTTCAGTTCTGAATTTTTTTTCCCCTCCTCATGGAACTTCTTGCCAATCAGAAATGCATTCTGTGACTAGCTCTGCCTTTTTTTCCATTGTGAAACTGCCAGGTGTTGATACATCTCAAAGCTTTTGTGTCTCCAAAAGCAGTTACCAAAACAAATATTTTCATTTCTTGGGGAAGAGCTTCAAGATACAAGCTTATTTTGTGTTATTTCATATAACACAGGACCGCAGTGCCCCAAAAGCAGCACTGAAAGACAGAATACTTCGCTTGGGTTGCATTTCAGGGAAGTGTCTTTTCTCTAAAAAAAGTCTGATAAACATGTTTCTCACAGCACCCAGCAAGATGATGATAAAAAAGCAATCCCATTGCCTGGTCTGGTGGCAATTTTGTCTGATAACCAGGGAGAAGAAAGAAAAGAAGGGGAACATAACTTTCCTAAGATAAAGAGTAAACATAAGAAAAAACATCCTTTACTTTAGCCATGGGCAGAGTATATGTCTGTCTATGCCACATGCCAGTTGTCAGTGGTAGAGTAGCTATGAAAAACTTCATGTCAGAAGTGACTGGTAACTCACTGCATACATTTGATGTCTCAGGAAAATGTTGAGCAGACCCAGTGCCATATTTGGGGAGTTTCCTCTTCTGTGCCTCTAGGCCTGCAACTAGAGGAGATTTCAGGAAGAAAATTGCAGCGCAGGACCACTTCTGTAGATCCCACACTGGGCTCCCACTGATTTAATTAAAATGACTTGCCAATTAATAATATTGCTTACTAAAAATAAAACTGTGAAATGCAGACATTGGTTTTCATTGTCTGCTTACTATAATATGGTTGTCCTCTAACACACTACTTAGTCTTGACTGTTTGTTTTGTTAGTACTATGTACTTTGACAAAGTTTAAGGTAAACCAGATATGATCTGAGAAGCAATATTTAGTCTTTGAGTGATGAAGATAATTTTTCTTATTCTTTTATTGTACCTTTCCATTTTTACTTCCACTTGTTTTCTGCAGGTTTAGTGTTTTTCTCTTTTTTAATCAAGACAGTAAACAAAAAATAAATGTTTACTCTTTCTGTGTCTTGTATTAGATCAAAATAACCGATTTGCTTTTCAGGTTGCCCTCCCTCACTTTGCTGTAAATCTAAACAGCCAATTTATAGCAACACACACAATTTTTAAAGTTGTTTCAGTAATAGTCAGCAGTCAGACTATTATAATTTAAACTGACTATGATGCCCTAGAGAATACATTTTACAAGAAAGCTAAAATGCATTGGAAAACAATGTGAATTAGGGTCTCTTTGCCACTATGTTGATGTTTCTGAGAAAATCATTGGTGATAACGCCTAATAAGACTGCATAAGATTTCACTCAAAGAAGTTAAGCAGATAGAAAAAGACAAGGTCATGCTAATGCTGCTTTTGTTTGCATGGCTATACTCAGTCTTTAACAGCATTGTATCCTGTTATTTCACTGTCTCTTATTTGAAGGAAAGAAAGGAAATTTTTGCTTTTTATTTCAGTAGAAATGACTAAAGGCAACAATTCATTGAGATTTCTCTGAGTATTAAGATTTTTCTAGTTTTATAATTTAATTCATATATCTGAATGGCATTTTAGTAGTATTTTGTGCAAAATGTTTTTGTGGCAGTTCAATTGCATGCATGTCTTTAATAGATCTGTCCATATTAGTGTTATGCAATCATCACGTGATGCAGAAAGGACTGCTGTAAATCACATTCAAGAAGACTACAAAACCAAAACTTCCCATTAAAGTCAGATTAGAAACTTTTGCTAATCTTATTATTTTATTTTATTTATTTTTAACTAGTAGATAAAACTGTTCTTCCACTCCTTCACTGTTGTGAAGAAAATTGAAATTATAATCTCTGGGCTTCACTGTGTGTCCTTAAATGAGTCTTATGTTTGTCCCCTGCCTGCAAGAGGCACAGGAAAACAAGCTCGGTAGAGAATAGAAAAGGAGACATATGGAAGTGGATAGAAATGATATACTTTCAACAGCAGAGCAGCCAAAGCTTTTGTTCATATTGAGTAATACTTTGTATACATGTGAAGTCTTTTTTTAGTCCCAATTAACTTTAAAAAAACTTAAATGTTGACCTTTTCCTTGCTTGCTTATCGCTTATACTAACACCCCTGTATAAAGGCACTGTCAGCAAAAATATTTGCTTTGGTAAAAACAGTTATGAGCCCTTTCTATTATTTCCAAATTTGGGATCTCATCTGTTTTATTGATATGTGCATAGAGTGATGAAGTGAAATAAAACTGTATTTTGTCAGAACTTGTTAATATGTCAAAATAAAATGGAAGTAATGATTTTACTGAATTCTAGCGGGACTGAAGTGACCACATTTTATAGTACTATTAACATTACTTATGGCACAGTGAATTCTATTCGTTTCTAACTCTCTGGTGTATTGATGCCAAGTTTGTCCGCAGTATAAAAGAGGGCAAAGGATGAACAGTATAAATTGGTGCTTTTTACTCAAATTCCAGTTCTTCTGGTGACTAAGAACAGTTATTTTCCTTACATCTTGGACACAGTATTTAAACTCAGTCTGTCATATATATATATATATWTTTTTTCTTTAGTCTTACTCAGGGATCAGATATTTATTCAACTTTCCTTACTATTACCCTGGATCAAGTGCTCTGCATAATTACTCATGAGGGCTAGACCAGTGTCTTCATTCTTATTTGAAGAGAATTATCACAACACCCCAATTTGTTCTATGGCCCACTAAAGGGACCTAAACAGCTCCAGTCAAGCATTAAATACTCTTAAAGACAATTTAGCATGGTCTAATAGTGACAATAAAACAAGTCAGCATTTATTGGATACCTAACTAATATTAAACAAAAGTCCTGAAGTCGGAATGCCCAGACTACATTAAGGAAAACCTTTATCATGCAAAGTGGCGTACAGCACCTGTAAACCTTCTCGTTCCCCCTGAGTTCTCAGAGTGCAGTTCCATGTACTCTTCAGCAGCAAAGCTGGTTTAAAAGATCACTTCTCACATGACTTGCTCATTCCTGACCCAGTGCTACAATTCATTACTTTTCCAATGTGGCAGTGCAACTATTTGTAATGCTGTGCTGTAAACTGAATCACTGATGTGAATAATAAACCTTGGAGACTTTTTTTATTAATATAGTTCATTTCAGAGATCTGTTTTACTTCATGGCCTTACAAATGTTTGCCACGGCAGAAAAGAGAGGGCGGTGAACGAGAACAAGCAGTGGGGAGTCAAGGTGTATGTGTTTGTGCAGAGAGTGGGAACCTCTTAAATTAGCTTCACTTCCAAAGAAAATGTATGTGGAACTACACTCTTAGTCTTCCACCTGCTCTTTTCTTTAATACGACTTCTATTCACATTGTTCTTTTGTTCCTCCCTGCAGGGTGGATTCACTGTTTAAAGCAAATGTCTGGTAGCTGAAAATTCCATTTTCTTCAGCAAAGCGTAATTTCTCAGGTAGGAGGGCCCCATTCAGTTCCCAATGGCCCTGTATACACTGTCATAAATATCTACATCTCCCCATGACAGAATAAGATTTTAGCACATTCTTTCCTTTTTGCAGATGCACAGAGAAGGGGAAACTAAGGCAGACATAATGATGACAAAAGTATTCTCACACTCTCCATACAATCAGTCCTGTTTCTATAGGAATTAACAAACTACTCTGTTACTTCAAAAAAAAAGGGATGCTTTCAAACTGAAGATAGACTGAAATAGTTAGTTGAAACAATACATTACATAAGCAGTAGCAGTAATCTCTCCAATTTAATTTTTGATCTGACATTTCCTTGATATAATTCCTGCCCCTTTAACAAAGTCTGAAAAATAAATGCAAGCTATCACAACTATGAAAATTCAACAGACTTGGTGCACACTTCCATATGAAAATAATGAGCAAAGACTCTGGTTTCAGCAGAAAAATCCTCCTCTAAACCAGACGGCTTGTTTTCTCAGAGTGGAACAATTGTTTCACTAAAGAGTCATGGAAAACTACGGAAGTTCTATTGCAATATCTTTCATATGTCCTTTTACTCAACCCGTGATGACATTGCAGCATGGCAAATAAGTATTGTCTCATTTTGATGCAGAATGGTAACAAATTACTGCAAGCCAGGCCTTTTTTCATGCTGTAAACACCCAGAGTGGGATTATCAGTTTTGCTTCATTATATCTTGTCTCTGTCTTTATCTCTGAATCACATTGCAGATAAGATGTATACCATACTCAAAATCTGCTAGCCAGGCAGCAGTGCTTCCAGTTTGTGGTACAGGCAATTTCAGTAGAGCTGCTGGGAATGGTGCTAAGCTGTCTCTGCCTGAGACAGAGGGCAGGAAAGATAATTCTCATCTACTCTACAGGATGTGAAATATCTACATGTGGGGATTTCAATAATTCTCATAAGGAAAAAAAACAACAAGAGTCCCTCTCCAAAATAGATTAAGCTAGGTATAAAGCAGACTACATATTTTTTTGTAATATTTTAATTGTGTTATTTTTGGTTTGCTGTTGCTGATTGCTAAGGTATCTGAACAACTTCCTCATCTGAAAAGAGTATACAAGAAAAGTAAGCCCCATAAAATGGAATTCCTCCTGCTTTTCCTTTCCTGGAATTCCACTTCAGTGTCCCACTGAACTACAAATATGCAACGTTATATTCTGAATCTATTTTTTTTCTGGGATATTGGCTGGACTGAAATGAAGCACACCTTCAGCGTTACATCTTTTTTAAACAGTACTTCTCATTGTGAATATTGAGTGTTTTTATATTCGTGTTTCAGATCCAGTCAGAAATTTTTTTGTGTTTTTGGTTTGTGTCTTGTCAGGAGGCTTTCAGTGGAGTTTTCCCATTCAGAAAAAGACAGTTTGTAGAAATCATACTTTTTGCTGATTTCAGTGAACCCTGTCCGGTAATGAAAGTTAATCTGATTTCCCTGACTTCTTGACAACCTGCCTACCTACACCTTGGAATCTGTTTAAGAAAGGACTTCCAAGCTTAGTTTCTAGTTGCTTTCCAGAAAGGCTGGTGTGAGACATAACTCCTGAAGTTTCCAAATTCTTTGGATACTTTACAGTCCAAGCATCCAATTCAGTTGTATCATCTGCTGTTCTGTAAATTCCGTGATGCAACATCGGGTGTAAGATTCTTGTATCACTGGGTCTGTCTGAAGTCTCCCTGTCCCCTCTCCCTCCTCTCCAATTTGAAGTCTTATTCACCTAGACATTTTGAAATATCTCATTCCTCCGCCCTCCGCTCCCCTGTGCCAAAGAAAGCAACTAAAAAGTAATCAAATTATTCTGCAAAGGGAAATTCCAGTGCTTGACCTATTCAGCAGGTTTTTCTACTACCTTATTTTACTTGCTGTACAAAAAAGCAATGTTCTTCAAGACTGGAACTGCTGTAAGATAGCTGTTTTCTATGTGAGCTTTCCCTCACACACTGACTTTTGTAAGCATATTGCTTCTATTCCAGAACTCCTTAGAAATGACATAACCTTTTGTACCATATCCTGTGATGTTTTTTATAGGCAAAGGCAAGATAAAAATTAGAAATACAGAAAAGGTTTCCTATAATAAAATTTACACTTTACTTTGTGTTTTTTATGCATACATCCCAAAGTAATGTATATAGGAGAATAATCATTATTAAAATTTTTCAAATAAGGCAGCAGTGATACAGATAATGCCTTGACTAAGGTTACACAACAGATTAATATAAAGTTGAACAGACAGAGATTATAAAGCCTACCTCTATTTAGGGCACTACAGAAATGTAGCTATTATAAAGTCACAAAAATAGTAGGTAGCTAAATTTCATATTCAACAGAAAAGTTAAGTACTACAGAAAAAAGAAATCTGATAAAATTGTTCATGTTTGCTTTTTTTTTCAGTAAAATAAAATCAAAAGAATGATGAAATTCCAGTGAGATCTGGAATCACATTTCTAGAAGCTCAGCTAAAGTATACAATTCACCTTGAAAGAAATAGAATTTGACTTTCTCTTTCTGTGTAAGTCATTGTCTTGGTAATAATGATTTCTTAACAGATAGCCAGTCAAAAGATTAATAGAATTAAAATCTTTGTAAAATAAGCCTGTTCTTGCTGACAGCTAACTTGTTTTTTTTCCCTTCCTTTTGGAAGACAGTRAACAGAAACAAAGCCTGTAGCAGTACAAAGAAAGCAAGCACATTAAAGAGGGATTAGCTTCAGGAGGCTATGACAGATGTAAAGTGCTTTGCACACATTGCTATGTGATGTTCAACATATGTTGTCAATTAAAAATTGCTTAAGAATATTTAACAAGGCAAATCTAACACACCCCTAGTTTGTAAGAATATATTGAGTTTATGCATCACTGCTCCTCATTTTACTTTTTCATTTTTGCTGTAAGCTGAGCAGAACCTTATATAACATGATTCTTAGCTAGTTTATGTTTTAAAGTAGCGTTTTAATTCTATGTATTGGAAAACAGCATTCATCTCCTCCTTTAGTAAGATGTTGACTGGATAATTTAGCAGGCAAAGGACCTGCTAAATGAGTTAAAAGTATTTTTATGGGGTGGAGAATGTTTGCCTACATTTGAAAAGAAGGCAAGTCACTGCAATCCAGGTATCATAGCCTTTGGCATATTCTATTCTATATTCTATATTCTATTCTTTGGGAAATCTTACTAGCAAATATCATGGCATATGGCACAAGCACCTAGGTTCAGTTGCTAGGTTATCATTTCCCTCATATCATATACTTAAGTCTTTCCTTTTTGTCCCAGTCATCCATCTGTCATCTTCTTTTTCTTTTATTCTTGCTTCTAAACTTCTGTCTTTTTGTGCCCTATGCAGCCCCCAATAGCTGCTAGACACTCTTGTCTGCCTCTATCTAATATACAAGTGCCTTTCTACACAACTATACCATAGAGGCTCTGTTTAAAAAAAGTAGCAAAATACTTGTTGAACTCTGATGCCTCAAGATCTCTTCACAAAAGGTGTTCTCCTAATGTTAGTTAATTTATGAAACTAGGAAGCACCGTCGCTGTTTCTATTACCACAAATGAAGAGCCTTCTACTCCTGAGAGAGCAGAGCTTTGCAATCTCCTATGAAAAATACTGATAGTGGTTGTGGAGTATGTGTTAATTCCTGTGCAGAGGAAGAGAGACTGCATGTGTGGAAGACGATGTCAATAGGTCCACAGTGGTTTTGCAGTAGCTGGCCATTCTCATTGACTCCTGAAGATGTTCCCACAACGAATGAACCTTTCAGTTAAGGTCTGTAGTTCCACTGGTAATAATACTGCAGTCTTGAATCTCTTGTGGTGGAATTCTGTTTCCAAGCTGAGAAGGTGAGAGTTCTTAGAAAATAAAACTTAGAGTGTATTCCAAGAATCTTTGTACTTCTTAAACACATATTGCAGACTGCTGCATACATCATCTGCTGATCAAATGCCAGCCAACTCCTACTTCCCTGTAAATATGACATAAAACTACTCAAGAGGTAGTCAGAGAACTGGGAACTGTACGTGCCCTTACAATGTGTTGTTGACGTGGGAATTCACACTAAATTGTCGTGGTGATGTATGTTTAAATATAATTTGAACTATTCAGTAAGAAAAACTGAAATGTATACTCAAATATTACAATGTATGTTAATTTAAGGGAACAGTGTAGAACCAAATAGATTTCTGCCTCAGTGAAAGACAAAAAAAAGGCAGGGAGGAGGAAACAACACTGCTTTTCTGTGTATACAAAATTGGAACTACTGAATAAATACCTTTGTTCTTGATCTTTATTTTTCTCCCTGCTCCTTTTTTCTATAAGTACTATGGGATTATAAACAAAAATAAAAAGCTGACGCATGTATTGTATTGATCCTAAGAACTGGTAGATCATGTTTTACAACCCACCTTAAAATCCAAATAGAAAAAAATATATATATTCAAATATATTGTCTTGGGTTTTGCTCAATAAAACATAATAAAAATAAAGTCCTTGAGAACAGTGTGATGTCTTCAGATATTTATTATTATTCAAATATACCAGACAAATGTTTTAGTAATGGGGGGATGTTTTTTGTGTGTTCTAAATGCTGTATTGATAACTGCCAGTACTTAATGCTTGATATTGCAAATTGAAGCATTATTGGTTAGTTGCTTAGATACACCTTTCGGTATTGTTTGGTTAAGCATAACTTGTGTAATCACAAGGATGACTGAAAACCATTAGGGCTTTGAAAGTCTCAAGGCATGGTAGCTTATTAAGGGAAGAGATAAGAAGATTTAGGAAATTTTATTAAGTATTTTAAACCTTTCTTCTTCTTGGCCACACAGGCCTTGCCTAAGGCATCATTACTAGGAAAGGTAGGCTACAGTGAGATTTATCAGCTATGTGCAGAGCTTGACTTGACACTCACGCAAAGAAATTGAAAATGTATGAGCTGGCCTAATTGTGAAAAGTGAAGTTAGGTCCTTGTCCAAGTAATTTAAACTGATTTGCTGTATTGAAATTCAATATGAATAATAGTTATTTCCTTCATAAGGCATACAGGATCTTAATATTCTTAAAGAGTAGGAAAGGACAACACTATTTGAGTTTTTGTATTTGATTATGGATTGGTAGGGCGCCTTTTTTTCCTACATTAAATTAAATAGTCAATAGTCAGTTCTAAATTAACAAACTGTCCTGTTTGTATGTAAGCAAGGGTGCTACATGTATCAAATCTGTTCCACAAAATTGCCATGCCATGTTTTCTGTCTTTTTCTGAGGTATCTGTCACCTTGCCTTCTACTCAGCTGTTTTGTTTTTAGTCTTCAGCTCAGACCAGAGAGCTGGACTGATGAAAATGAAAATATTCCAATGCTCCAATGAAAAATTTTTGACTTTTGAAAGAAAAGCTGGCTTTGCCAGGTTTGTTACATACTGCTTCAATAACCTATGTAAAAAGTTGCTGAAGAGACACATTAGCCTTCCTATTTGTTGCATGAGTTTATTACCACAATATGTTAGAGCAGTTTTGTCTCTGATTAAAACTATAATGACTAGCTTCTGAAGGAAAGTACATGTATGCCTCATGTATTGATATTTAACTTTGTGGGTGACTTCACAAATCTTTTATGATCTTATCACAAGTTAAGAAGAAATGATGTCCCAAAGGGTTAAGAGCAATTGGAATAGATCGGCTGACTTTCTGATTGTCTTCAGCTGAGCGATGCAAAATAATGATAGCTATGAATATGAACCAACATGAAGATATTTCTAAAAATCATTGCATCTTTGCTGATGCTAAAAGAATAGTCTGCGGTAATTCACTCACTGATAACAAAATAAATATCAAAACAGTGTCACTATAATAATTTTAGGTGCATCAGAGATGCAAGTGCTTATAGTTTATAGCAGCTTTCTCCCTGAGTTATCTGCTTGTGTCCTTCTGTTTTTCCACCCACATACCTATCACTTCAATGACCTGAACATTCCTCTGTTAAAAGTGCTGACTTGAAAGGCATGGGAAAATAGAATCCTTTACTTATCAATAAATTCATATAGACAAGAAGTCTATAGTGAAGTGCAAGCCCCTTTCCTCTTCTACGTACCCTATAGATGACTATATGGTCTATAAAAGCAGTCAGAGAATCTATGTGCTGTGGTGGTAGACTGTCACTGGTATCCATATCAACTTGTTTTGGTATTAGTAGCACGCTATATCTACACTACAATACGGTCATTACAGCAGCTTTAGTGACATTTAACCTTAACATGTAAATACTGTGTCTCTGTAGAGTTGATTTCCCATATCAGGAATGAGATATGTTGAAACCAGGCCTCTCTCTTCAGCCTGCTAATGAAATTGGTAGGTTGTACCAACTGTAGAATCATTAATTGCACTGGTTTTTGCCTTGATGAGCTGCTATTTGGTTTTGATGCTTTTTTGTTTTGATGCTATTTGTTTTGATGGACAATGTTATAGAAATGGTCACATCCTCTCTATTCCATTTGGCCACACTGTGCACATCAATCTGTTTAAGTTGTGCTTAGCAGAAAGCCATCTTGGGGGGCACAGGTATTGGGGGAATGGACAAATTGGAATTTACAAGAGAATTATCTTCTGTTTTTTATTCTGTGTACAGCTTCCTACACACAGTTTTCACAGCAGAGGCTGTCATCTGAAACTAGGCTGGCTGTGCTGTGCTTTGAACTTTCATTATTTTATTGCAAAATCTAAATCAGAGGATTTTTTCATCTGCCAGTTTAGATATCTAATAGAGAGTGAGAGTTTACAGCAGCACAGAAGTGGCTGAGCAGGTAGTGACAGCTGAGTTCACACTGAAGAATTTCCTTATGCAGGATTTGGTGCTGTCAAGCTATCTGTCTAACCCTGGGTGATGAGAACACATTTTTAACCCTTTGGAGAGTTTTAATCCAAGTCTTCAACTTCACTTTGCTTAATCATATCTCACATATCTTATGATGGCTGTAGAAGGGCATGAAAAATCCTAATGTGCAGTGGCCCAGAAGTGCAAAATCAGACTTGACTAAAAATATGCATCCAGTTTCTAAATACACAAGAATAAATTCCAGAATGTGAGCAAGTGGAAAATATCTAAAATGAAAAGGTGTATAACATGAAAATGGTAAAAGTAGGGACTTAGCCTTCCTTCCTTGTTTTTTTTAGCAATGCTTCTTTTTTCTCATCTAAGGGGAGACAAGTGGGGCTCTTAAAAGACGACTTCTGCTAGCTTTAATTTTAACATGACCTTGTTGATTACTATTTACTTCATTTTTAATTAGAAAATATGTTGCTAATAAATATGATGAATTATTGTCTATTTAAACAAGACACTTATTACATAGTCCCAGAAAGAGAAAATTCATTCAAAACTGAGAATTCAGTTTTTCAGCTTCAGTTTCTATTTCAGAAATATTTTTTCAGTTGTATCCCTACATTATCTATAATGCAGGTTGGCTGAAGTTTTATGCTGCTCAAGAAAAACCCTAGAGGAGAAGTGACTATCTTTAGAACCCAAAGACAGGTAACACTAAGATAAGTCTTGATCCTGTCATATACAGTTGAAAAGGGAAATAATTTTCAACAAACACTAGCATGAAGCTCCAGAGAAATCAATTATGTATCTGGCCAGGCACTTGATATTGCCACTTAGAACTTGTTTTAGAGTTGTGTAATGCAGGAAGTTAATGGATTGGTATTTAATTTCACCTGTGTCATTGTATATTTTGACGAGCTGTAGATGAAGTGAGTTTCATTTAGCCTAAAAGAAAGATGGAAACAGAGTAATTTAATTTTGTTAAATATTTTTTTGTTTCCCACAATTTGTTTTTTTTCTTTTTTTTGGCATGTTTAGGAGGTTTATTTTTTACTGTTGTCATACAATCTGAAAGCACTGTATTTCCCCACAAGTATTTTTGTTCCTAAGACAAGTTGAATTCAAACTATGAAAAAGTTTGCATAATTTCCACTTCTCATTCAGATTAAAAATAATCAAATTTGAATTTATTTACCTCTGTAAGATGTTTCACTTGAAATGGGGAAAAAAAAAAGAGGTTTAAAAATTTTGAAAAAAGAATAGGAGGACTGTGTGAACTTTGTAATTGAGAACAGAATATAACTCTTTGCTTTTAAAACCTTGATCCTGATAAACTGGTTACAGCTTCACTGATTTTAGTCATGCTACTGGAGTCACCTACTTTACCTGTACAGATAAATTACAGGTGTGTAAATGTTCACTGCTTCATGTCTGAAGGAGTCTATCTACCACATGGTATATTCATCACGGACAGAATATCATAGGTCTTGTAGTTGAATCTATGCTAGTAAATTAAACAGTGCCAGGGAATACTCCTGGCCATCGGAACACTATCATTTATTTTGCTAAATAGTTAAAATGTTCTGTAGAATAGTTCTGGCTCATGAAAATGCTCCTGACTGTTTTCAGGCATAATTCAGGAGTGAGTAAGGAAACATTCCTAATAGGCAATTTGGATGTTACTACTCTATCTTGGAAACTAAGGAAGAGTCATAATCTGATTTTGGGCCAATCTATGTCATACAGACTCAGTGTTAATGTACAGTCCCAGGTATACTTAGTTTCCTAATAGAGATGTATGTACGAGTTTTAAATTGTAGTCATACATTCAGTAGTCTTTGCAAATTCATTTATTATGAAGAGAAAATTTGGCCTTTAGTAACTTTTCTTGCTTCTAGTCCCTCCCCCATTTTGTACGTATTTATTCCCTTCTTTTATTTTGTCTCCTCTCTAGGTCTTTCTTTTCCTCCCTTTTTCACCTTCTTTTAAAAAATAATGATCTATGTATCTCCTGTTGCAGGTAAGAGCAGTGCCCTCTTTCTCTTTGTTCTGTCACACCCCACCCACTGTTCTGTTCTCCCTCATTGTCCCTGGCCTGTTATCTCTTCTTAGCTTTTTATCCACATTGTTTCTTGTCTTTTGCTCACTTCCAGTCGCAATGAAGTTGCAGCATGTTCAGAAGTTTTCAGGTCAAAAGCCATTATAAATTGGGAAATGCTAGATTCCAGCTGAGCAGCTATAAATTTAAAGATAAGTTGAGAAGGTTTTAGAAAAACATGTAAAACTTTCAAATAGATATTTACAGATCTATGAAATTTTCCAAAACAGAGAGAGAAAAATAAATAGAAACTACTCATTAACATTGATTTCAAGCTTTCTGACCCACAGTCTTCATCACATCATCTAGTGATCAGAGGGAGAAGGGGGAAAATTAATTTCATTGGATTGACTTAGCATTCTGCTAACAAATTTCTATGGGTCTCAGAGCAGTCATGATAAAATGCTTCATCAGGCCATCAGGAAGTAAATCTAAATTAAAGTAGAACAGTATTTTTTTATTATTAAAAAAATCTGGGGATAGTGGGGGGGGACTTCGGTTGGGTTCAGTTCAGTTGTCTGGGCTCAGCCCGAAGAAGTGCAGAGGACTCTCAGTTCCTCTAGCCGTTTATCACAGCAACACTAACAGAGTTAAGCTTCCTCCTTTTTTCCCTTTTATATTAAACTTTCATTACATTTATATCTATACTGTTGGGATGTCAAACTGACATTCTGTATTGACTGTCACAACGCTTTGTTATATTTCTTGTTTCATTTGAAATCAGTTTCTTGCATAGCTGACTCTTAAACGTCATTTCAGAACTCATTTAGGCTTACTCTTAATATTTATATAGTGTCTTTATATTATGTAGCACAATTTTTCAAGTAAAAACTAATGCAAAATCCTCAAAAAGTTCCAAATTCAGAGAATAATTTAGTCAAGGGACAAATCTGCAGCTGTTTTAAAATGAAGTAATAATGTTTATTTCATTGGCACTGTGTTGATTTACATCATCTGTGCATTTGACTTTATCTGTCTGAGAATTATTGCACATATGTTAAAGAAATAGGCCTGTCCTTTGGCTTAGATTTTTTTGGAAATATACAAATAGTTATTTTCCTAAATAATTTTTCAGTGTGCTTTTCAACCTTACTTAATTTAAGAACACCAGAAAACATTTTACCTTTTCTTATCAAGATGGGAGCCTAGACTTCCAGTAAACATCCCTAGTAATCACTGGGATATTTGTAAATAYGAATTATCCTGTATTTCCAAAACTTTGGTTGACTTCAAAGGAAGCAAGTTATTTTCAGGACGCTGGTCTTGCAAGTGCCAAGAGCTGTGATTCAGACTTTGCTAGTACTTTACAAGGAGATTAGTTAAACACTATAGTCTAGTTTCTATCTAATGCTTTGCAAAGAATGGGAAAAGTCACCTACATTCTTTGCATAGTGTAAGGCAAGCAGAAATGGTAGTCATTTTGCTTCGCTATTTGAAATGAAAGCTCTCTAAAACCTGTATGCAGGCATATAGTGCAACACTGAGAGGTGAAGATGAAGGCAGACAATTGTTGTATGGTCCATATGGCCTGTGCTTAGACTGGTGGAACAAAACTGGTATGTAGGAGAAAGCCTGCTTTGCCTCATAACAACAACAGCAACAATAACAACAGCAGCAACAACAACAACAACAACAACAACAACAACAACGGAAATATTCTAAAAGGTCCCTCCATTTTCTTTACACGGACTTGTCTTTCTAGCTCAGAAATGTTAGCTTTTCAAAATTTTGGCGCATGTCTTGACATTTCTTATAAATAGTTAGCTGTCAGCTCAGAGTTCTTAGCTTTTTCCTGAAGCTGCCAGCTATTTCCTTTTTATGATGGGAGGAATTATGCTCTAAAAATGCTTATTTCTATCTGTTGCTGAGAAAGAAAACCCATCCACATGCAACTGCTTACAATGTATAAAGTTAGATGAAATGAATCGCATCCTGAATGTCATCTAAATCCAAATTTTATAGTCTTCATAACCAGGCTACATTTTGGTCTTATAGATTCATATTGCCTAACATGTCTGGGGAGCATCCACATGGCTAAAGTCTAGTCCAGCATATTCTTACGTTGATTATTCAAACATCTTTTTCTTTGGCTTGAGAAATGCATTTTGGCTTACTTTTGTCCATTAAGAATGCTGCTGCAAATACAGTTTTTCATCTTGACCTCTGACCATAGCCCTCTTCTTCTACATTCCTCCACTGGTATCTTCTTCTATACTGAATCAAATATGATCCATATGTTTTCCATTTCGAGGCCCTTCACAGACTTGCTTTTGTCCTTCATTCAATACTGAGAGGCTGTCTCCTGATTCTGATTATGGATTCAGTCCTCCATTAGAAATTTAACAAGTAAATAAGTGGGTCTTTATGATTGCTCCCTTGCCACCCCTCTTTATCATTGGTATTTCACAGAATCATGCACAAAGCACTCACTCATTGTTCTCTTTGAAATCTCTCCTTTGCTATGATGCTTAGAGAAAAGTAACAACAATTAAGCAGATGTTTTTGAGATCACTGCTGATCATGACGAGTAATATTGTCTCCCTGTTTCCTTGTAGTCTGACAGATATCTGTCTGTATCTGTTTGATCTGTCTTATATCATATTTAGGGAAAGAGTCAACTCATCTGACTTTATCTGTCTAAAAATGAGGTATCTAGTCTAAGCAAGTCATCTAGGCTCCCTCTGTTGTCAGAGATAAGTGTCAAAGACAAGAGGGCTGAATCATGCTCCAGTTTATCAAGGGAACCTAACTTGAACTTGAGCAAAGATTAATTTTACTCTTAAATTATAAGCTGTCTGAAAAACAGATGATTTTTTTCTGCTTTTGTGAAGAGTTTAGCACAATGGGGTCGAGATCCCTGATTGGATACAGACTAGTCACTAACATAAAATAGTTACTATCATAAAACAGGCACATAAAGGTTACTGCAGTAAAACAAAACCAAAAGAAAACAGAAAAAAAGTACGTGTACAATCTATCTTCAGCAGAAAGAGTTGTAGATCCCTAGAATGCAGCCTTTCCTTTAGTTTACTTTTTCTAGGCTAATATTTTAATACTACAGATCA
Source organism: Apteryx rowi (assembly GCF_003343035.1). Lineage (NCBI taxonomy): Eukaryota > Metazoa > Chordata > Aves > Apterygiformes > Apterygidae > Apteryx > Apteryx rowi. The sequence continues at coordinate 22,856 of NW_020450666.1, read as the reverse complement.
TTTCAATTGAAATTAGAAACTTCTCCCCCCACACACCCCAACAATAATAATGTAAAGGATCCAATTTACATTACCAATTAATTGGTAACCAGGTTTCATTAGAAAAGCTGTGTCTTTAAATATATAGGAAAAATCTGAATTACTGCACTTTAGTTTAAACTATAATGACTGATTTCAACTATTCTTGTGCTGAATATGTTATCTGGGCAGGCAATGAGAGAGAAACAACATTGAATGTAGCTGATTCCAGATGATGCAGAATAATGTAATTTAACAGATGACACATGCCATTAAATATTAATAAGATTTTTAGACTAAGCCTAATCTCCTTTGTTGTTGGAAGTTTTAAGTAGAATCCTAGTATTTTTAAATAAAACTATTAACTCCATCTGTCAAAGAACAGCAACAATACATACATTGGCATTAATAATTGTCTTCATGTTTTTGATGTAATGACTTCTGTCATTAAAATATAAAAAACTTGTTTTTAAAAATGTTCAAAACTATGTAGTTTCAAAACTGTCTAAAAGAGCAGTGAAATTAACATTCAAATAATAACATGCACCCATTTTATACAATTTTCATTGGCATCCTGAATGCCACACAAGTAGACAATCCAAGCAAAAAAAATTGATTTCAAATGAGAAACATTTTTTAAAATAAGCTATGATAGGATACACACTGCGTTACCACTGGTTAAGAAGAATGCTTCTAATTTTTTCCCTCTACCCGTTCTGTAAGAAGAGTGCCTTTGTTACCTGCCTTATGTTGGCACAGGCTAACTTGCCCCCCATCTTTCAGTGTGCACTGTCCCCCAGGGTGACTTTTAAGTATTCTGGAGAACCAATGACTAAAACAATGGCTCCTGATGGACCACAGTATAAAGTTTCCAAACAGGTAAAGGATCAAACCGGTGCTATGCCACTCTGTTTAGCCAGTATACAAACATTGAAACAATATGCCACATAAAGCTTTGATACACTATTCAGTTACAACTTCAAATCTGTTATGGATGATCTTTCAAATCTATAATTTTGTAGTCAAATTTTCTAGACACATACCTCAGTTTCCCAGCAAGAATGCTAAGCTTAGCTTTCTTGACAAAATCTGAGGATCACAGTGTTTTTACCACACTTAATACTTCTCTCTAGCAAGTTCTTGCTATAAATAGTGTCATTACGTATCATATTTCCACTCTTGTTTTGAAAATTACAGCAATATTTTCCTGTTTATAAACAAAAATGTGTTCCCTTTGATTTACATAAAACTAAATATGTGTTGACTGTCAGCAACTGTTTGCAAGGACAAATATTGATCCAGAGTTAAATTAAATACTTAACTCATGCAAAAAGAAAAGCACTATTGGTCTGGAGTTCCATAGTCTAGGCAGCTAATTCTAAGGTTACACTGGCGAAGATATCCTGTTACTCTTTCTGTTCCTTAATTCTTTTCACTTCTTTTAAATAATTCTAGAATATTCCATGGATAGAAATGATATTCTTCAGAGTTATATTCTTCAGATTTTTATCAACAATTTTAGCTATCTCATCAGAATTTTAATCACTAAATCAAATGCTATTCAGTAATACGCTTTTGCCAGTATTTTTTTCTCTCTCTCTACAGAAAATATCCGTAGATTTGGAGTTTTCCATTTCTTATCTTTAACTTTTACTTTTTTTTCCATGTTTTTCATGGATTCCCCCATGCTTTGCCAAGCTTCACAACAAATTCTAAAATCACTATGTTTCATTGAGATCAATTATTACTACATATATGAAAATGCTTTAATCACAGCGTTATTGATTTTGATGCAGTACAAGCATACAAAAGTCACAGTTTTATCAAAGATTTTAGTCCAAGCTGCCAATGACTCGTTGCAAGCAACTGGAAGGCTGAGAGTAATATTACCTATAGCATTCCTCATCAGTAGAAATCCAGCAAATATAATATACTGTTCCTGACTCAGGGATAGACTAGTCATACGATTTTGAGTCATGAGGGAATTTTCTTCTAACATCAGTTTATTAGAATTTCTTTCCAAAGTGAAAACTGGTCTGATTTCTATGATCCTCTAGGAATTTTATTTTTAAAAGTGCTGAAAGGGCTCTTGAGCCCAGCTAGAAGAGGCAGCCAACAGATGCAGCAGTTCGCTCAGAAGGGAGCAAAGAAGGGGGCCTTGTGGCCCCGAAGGCCAATGGTATCCTGGGGTGCATTTGGAAGAACACTGCCAGCAGGTCGAAGGAGATGATCCTTCCTCTCTACTCAGTCCTGCTGAGCCTGCATCTGGAGTGCTGGTCCAGTTCTGGGCTCCCCAGTACAAGAGAGACATGGCACTATGGGGGAGAGTCCCAAGAAGGGCTACGAAGATGATGAAATGACTGGGGCATCTCTCCTATGAGGAAAGGCTGAGAGAGCTGTGACTGTTCAGCCTGGAGAAGAGAAGACTGAGAGGGGATCTTATCAATGCGTATGAGTATCTGAAGGGAGGGTGTCAAGAGGATGGGACCAGGCTCTTCTCAGCGGTGCCTAGTGACAGGACAAGAAGTCCTGAAGTCTGAATGAACTAATGAGGGTAATGAGATGCAACATGGACAGAGCACAGCAACCTTTGAGGGAGAAATGAAACGAAGGTGACGAAACTTCTCATCCTCGGCACAGTAGTGATATGGCAAGAGCTGGAGAGCTAGTACAAGTGGAATTTTGAACAGTGTTGGAGTTCATAATAAACATCTTGAATTATACAGCAGTGAATAGGAAATATGCAGTGAAGGGATTCCCATATGCAAGTGATATGATCAGAATCAACAGAGATATTCTTTGCAGCTACATTTTGAATCTGTTACAGGATTTGGCAGCTATGGCTCTTTTAGAGAAGACATTATGGAAGACAAAGCAGAAAAGGAAGGAACCTGAGTCAAAAAAGTCTGACTAAAAAGAAGATTATGGCAGAAGAAATGATAGGTTTGGGATGTGTGAGCAAAAGGTGTAAAAGGCTGGGAATGACACCCAGTGTGAGTAAGAGGGAAAATGGAGGGTAATGAGAAAGATCGGGGAAGGGAGGGAAGGGAGGTACACTAAGTGAAGACATCTGGAAGAAGTGACTGGTGATTGTCAGTAGGTGAGCACAACCCCCGGTTCTGATCCAGGCTAAACAAAAGGAAAAAAATGTACCTGAGACAAGCTGAGTTAATGGCATTAAAAAGAGAGAGTCTGCTCTGATATAGAAAGATGTATTTCTGGAACCAGTGCAATTTTCTATTAGAAAGAAATCTTTGTTAGTGGGTCCATATGCATAACTAGCTACTGATATATTTCAAATAGGTATATACTGTAGAGTTGGTCTATATGTTCATCTAACTATAATTTTGCCATGATATTTGAACTATGGAAATGGCTATATATACTCTACTTTTCTACACTACATCAGTATGCATGTGAGTTACTCAGGTAAAGACCTATTTGGATAAAAGCCTGAATAAAATCCCTTAATGTTATTAATTAAACCATTACTGGACATGTAGTTGTCAAAACTATTTCTGTGACAGTGATATTTTTACACTTTTAACCTATTTCTGTCATCCTGCAATAGCAAAGAATCAGAGATAAAATTTTTTTTTTTTTCTGTCACGGAACAAGAAAAGTTAGTGTAAGAGGAGAACATTATGACCCCAAAATGACAGTCTCTCTAATTCTGTAAATTTTCCAGAACTTACCTCAAGTTTCCAGACCTTTTTTAGTGCATTTAAAATGAAGAAACAAAAAACCAAAACCAGAGCACATCCTACTAACTTTTAAATAAAAATGGCCGAGAAGACTAAAATAATTTGTTTAAGAGAAAGATATTAATCTTAATGGCACTAGAGATATTAAAAACACACAGTTTCCTTAGTGGAAATTTAAAACATAAAAGTATCTATATCAGCTGGACCTCTGTCTGGTATCCTCGCTTAATCTATACACAATATGCACTGGAAAATCTAATCAGTTACTTTATGACATTAACCTATCTAGTTTTGTTTATGAGTTATGGTAGCATCATTTTGGATTGACAATATTCTTTCCCTTTTCCCATAAATGCAGCCATCTGGAAAGTTATCCATAAGGCTATGATCTTTTCTTCTTCTAGTGAAGTATTTGTTCAAGGAAAAATGTAACTTTTATTATCACAAAATATTTATGAATACAGGCCAAATACATGTAACCATTTTGACTGATAAAACTAGCAACATTATGCTAGCTTCTCAAATACTCTAGAAAAGGAATCATGGTCCCCCCCCCCTTTTTTTTTCTGTTTACTTCCAGAATTAGGATGTTTACCCACATTATAGGAGACACAGGGATTTGAACCTGACTATCCTACTCAGAAATAAATAAATAAATAAATAAATAAATAAAAGCATACATACACACACACACACACACACACATATATATACATATATACGCGCGTGTGTGTGTGTGTGTGTGTGTGTATATATGCCACCATGCCAAGGGATTTTTTTGGAGTACCATATCCTCCAAAGTGAAATTCTTTTGTAATCCTTACTGTTAATCAAATAACTGACCTTTCTATAGTCACTTATTATTCCTCTTTCCTTTTATATGAGGAATAATAAATCAAGCACCCTTGACTCTGTATTACTATCAGGAAGAATGAGTGGCTGCGTATTCTGTTTCAAGGAGCTTTATGTCCCCAAAGAAAATTTGCCTGTAGAAACAGAATGTTATTTCACCTTACATAATAACCTCCAATGGAGAACTGTTGCCTTGCAGTTCAGAACTGCAATGTGGTTAGAATAGATGTGCACCAGGAGCAAAAGTAGCAAATGTGAAATGGGAGGGTATAATTCTCCAGTCAATAAAGCAGAGGGAATTTCAATCTTGAATACAGCATTATGGGGGATTGCCAGCTTGTTCAGTGAGATATGTTTCTTCCATTTCATGCAAGCAACCAAGAGCTGCCATTTTTAGAGAATGTATGTGCACTTCCTTGTGAGTGTGTTGATTCTATCATTTTAATACTTTTTCATGCCTTAAAATGTCAGTACATATCAGCACAAGTGGAATTCTTCACTTGTATTTTTAAGACACATTTCTATATAGTCTATATAGTCTTTTAATAAACTGCCTTTCATTTTAAATAAAGGACTCTGAATTTGGAATTTTTTAAAACTGTATAGCTGTTAATCAAGGAGCCAAATTAAAGTTTTGAGTGCATTTGTGTGTTTAATAAAAACAAAACAAAGCCCTTCAGATTGATAGCTTCCTCTATAAAAGGAAGCTTCTGTTATTCTGAATACACAGAACTTGCTTTTTAAATCCTGTTCTTGAGTCACAGTGCATTTATTTTCTGTTTCCTTTGAACTAAGAACTTTTCTCCCTCCTTGCAGTTCACATATATATCTCAAACACCAGCTTGTCAACTGATGACTTTGAAGCTCCAGTAACTTTGGACATTAAACTACCCTGGCAGAAAAATAGCTGTGATGTCAAAAAAAGAACTGTGAGGTTATAGGCTCTCAAGAAAGATTAGGACATAGTTTTCCACCAACAAAGGAATTAAAAGAACATGACAAGGCAAAAACAAAAGTCTTCAGTAAGCATTGTTCTGGCTTTGATTTACCTCTGTGAGTAGGAGAACCAAGTATGTCACCTGCACAAAATAGTTTGGAAGCGGCTGGATAAGAGCCAGCCTGGCTTTTAAAAGATTAATGCCAAAACCACATATGTTTAACCTGGTTTTAGTAATGCCCACTTCCTTTCCTCAGGAAAGTTAATGTATTGTTCTTTTCAGTTTGAAAGCTGCTTGTTGTGTTAAAATAGAGTGCATTAAATTTAAAATTTAGGAAAATCTAAAATAAGGCAATGCACTTAGAAGGGATAATGACTTGGACTATAACCTTGTTTCAAATGAATAGCTTGAATGAACCTGTGTTGATGTTGTTAATGAAATAGTGACTGGGAACAAGAAAATAATACAAGGGCTAAACTTCAGCTTAGCTTTGGCTGACTCACTTCGGCTAACACATGTATCATAGGTATATGAAATTACTTCATCTGCCACACACAAAAAGAAGAAATAACCACAAAATAACTCTGTCTAAAAAGATATGTTTAAAACATAGTGTCGTGTAGGGTAATCCCAATTATTGACTGTCTCTTTCTGAAAGCTATGCTTAATGTCACCATTTAACCCTAAACCTGTAGTCAGACTCAGATGACAACTTCCTAACCTTTTTTTTCTTGTCTCCCCCTCTCCTTATCTCTACAGTCACACCTAATGCATCAGTTACAGCATTAATTTAAATAACTTGCCATCTTTTGATAAGATCTCACTAGGATACTAAGAAAATTAAAGCTGTCAAAACTGTACACAATTAAAATTTGGAAAATTAATGGGCTGCAAAATAGTAAAGGGTTTGCAGTAGGCAGTCCAGATGATCAGGTCAACAGGAGATACTATTAAAATGATCATGATAGATGGTGACAGGTAGATATTTGCATGCTGAAAAATGTATTTATTCAGAAAATAAGTGCTACAATAGAAGAGCTTAGTATTTGAGATAGGGATACTCTTTCATTTTAGGACATTTTATAGCCATCAGTGTTGTGATGGTAAAGTCCATTACTTGTATGTAGTGCCATGAACTGCTATTTAAATCATGCAGAAAATAGATATGCCAGTTTTTCTGGATGAATGCATCTGAAATCATGTTCTTGAAAACAACAAAAAACAAATTAACATCAATTCCATTTCAAGGACATCATTTTATCATTAAAAATGTAAGTAGCAAGTTTGAAAAAAGAACAGATTTTCAGACCAGAAATTTTACATTTTTAGAGTTGTTTGAACTTGAAACTTTTCTTTGAATTTAGAATATGCTCTAACAGATAACTTGACTCATTTCTTAAACTAACCTAACCTATGCAATTAAAAAAGGCATTAATACTTAAATTCATTCTAAAATAGTTTTCATTTGCTCTTTTGTGATGTTAGTAATATAAGCATGTTTATTTTTTCAGGAATGGCTACTCTACATAGCATATGATGTTACCCTCAGCTTGGTTTCCTAAGGAAAAGTGATGATGTGATTGTGCAGCATTAGTATATGTCTTTTTTCTCTTTTTTTATTTTTATTTCTTTAGTGTTTCCCAACTTCATTCAAATTAGGAAGTGAAATAGAGGTCTCAAATATATTAAGTTCATGTAATTTCATAGTAAAATCATGGGTTATGACTGGTTACCAAATCTACCAAAATATAAAGAAATAGCTATTCCGATGCACCATAAAGTAAAGATGAATTCTATCATTTCTTTGAAATTTCATGAAAGGAAATGACATGATAACATTAGAGAAGTGCTGGAGAACTTCCTTTTTCTGTCAGATGTTCAGCTGTATTATGATACAAGAAAAAAATATATATATATATGTATAGTTCCCACTGAGAAAGAACTCAGAGCATCTCTGTGCCCTGAAAAGAGAAAGACGTGTGTACTAAGTACAATATATATTCTTGATGTACTTGTTAAATGAGGAAAAGTAGTTAATTATAAGGAAAAAATAAGCCATATACCTGTTCCACATAAATGGATGATTTCTGGGGCTACCAGTTATTTTAACATTTAAAATGTAAATGCTTATCTTAGATCCTATTCTACCTTCTTTTTAAACTTCCAGCAGACGTTTGAACAAGTATGGGAGATAATCTACAAATATCCCGTGACAGATTTTAGATGAATTTAGTCAGACTTTGTTCATGCCCTTTTTTTGTATTTACTTTTTCCAAGTCCTTGAGAAAATAAGTTTACCATCTGTAATGTCTGTGGAAAAAAGCCAATTTGAAGTGAACATTAGAGAAAGCAAGTTTTGATGTAGTAAATGAAAAAGGATATTTGCACATTAAACGTTCTTCTAAGAGCCATGCTCAACCAGAGAACAAGATTTGCTGACCTATCTTATTCTTGCAATCAAAATGAACTAACCCAGCTCAATAGTCTCATATTTACTTCTTGCTAAGGTGTTCTCTTAAACAGTACTGAACAAAATATTAATTACTGAGGAAAGGGACTAGGGGCAGTGCATTTTACTTATTGTTGAGAACCCTACCCCAAAGTTTTTCAACAGTTCAAGGGCTTGCGTCAGCTCCAGTTCCAGACTCTCTTATTTTTCTCATTTCCTTTCCTGCACCTCAGTTTCCTCACCTCAGAAAGATGAGAAATGACACTGTTCTACTTTGTTAGACATGCCTGGACAAAGACCAAATTACCAAAAGCATGCAAAAAGAAATGTTTTAGGCAGTTCACGGTCACCTTTCAGTCAGAAATGGAAGCTGGTGGTACTATAATTTACTAGCTGTGATCTCATTTATTTATTTATTTATTCATTACTTGCTTTAGATTTCCAGTGAAGGTAACCTTCAAAATACATGCTAATCAGTAGGCTGAAAGCTTATCATACTCATGTGTCTGTATTGTCATTGTTTCTGGCCAGGTGTTTATGGTTGGCCTTCTGAGGCTCAGAAAGCTCAAGGGCCTGGGCTTCCTGACTTTTCAGGATAAATCAGGAAGCCCATAGCACTGTTTTGTTGTCTTTAATTCCAAGGGAAGCTGTAAGACAGATACCACAGTCTTTTGGAGTTTTAAAACTTTTTTACAAATTCTGAAATGCCACTTTGTGCCTTCTCCAGACTGTGGCCCTTTAATAAACCCATTTGATCCCTTGAAAATACAAACAGAAAAGGTTTAATGGGATATTTGTTTGATTTGTTTGATAGTAGTAGGTTGATTTCTCTAAACATGTAATGATTTTTTTCTTTTCTGTATAGTGAGGCCCCAATCCCAAATATGTGCTCAAATTCAAGCATACGAACAATCAAATGAAACTCCATTCATTTGCAGAAAGGGAGGCATAGGTATACCTGTTTTCAGTATCAAACCTAAGTTTCTTACTTCAGGATGAAATGATATCCATTAACCTCTATTTTCATGAAAGAAGGCTAAGAGACTGTCAGACAGCTGTTGTACATCTTTGGCTTTTCTCAGTTCATTTTTATATCTGATATTCTCTGGAATTTACAAATTTTGTATCATTCTGAAGTTCTCTGATTTGTTTTACAACTGTTTTTCCCTGCCATATGAAGGTTTTGACCTTTGCCTAGAGAACAAAATTTGCATTCTTTAATGCATTTTGTCCAAAAGCATTTTGCAAACTGACATATGAAAGATAAACCAGATTGTTTCTCCCATGGTCTCTTTCACAGAATCCAGGAAATAAGATTTTAAGCTCCTGCCCTCCTACACACACACAATGGGATCTGAGAGGTTTCAGCAGTTTACATATCATGCAAGAACAAGTTACCCATGGGACTATGGGATTGCAATTTCCTTTCTGTTAGCACTGTCTGGAGTAGTATGTGCTCAAAGTCACATGATGTGGGAGATGCTGTGATGCCATACATTACCCCATTCTCAAATATGGTTACTTCTAGCCCCAGTATCCTGGTCTATATCTATAGAATAAAAGTGCTACATCTGTGCTCCCATTTCCAAAATGAAAAACACTTCCATATTTGCATGTCGTAAAGTAGTTCTTTGTTTTCCCAGTAGTCATATGTATATAAATTAATACTTGCTGATACTAAATTGCTTTGCATCTTTTATTCTGAGTGCTGTATGTGAAACCTGTAAATATCTTTATAATCTTTTACACCATTATAAAATTGCAGCAGGCTTCTGTTTTGTTTTGTTTTTCCGGATTTTCACAAGAAAAGATTCTGGATAAATTATTATTTATTATTTTATTATATATCACTACAGAATATATGTGTAAAACATGAACATTAATGAGGTATCCATATATGGTTCCCTATCCTACGTGTCCCCCTAAAAATCTCTCTGTGGCTCTTTATCTCTTATTTGGAAAGAATTTGGAAATTCCCTTTCATAGTCTACTCTGATCTCCACTTTTCCCTCTTACCCTCAAAGCACTATATCACCACCTGTGGTTACATTCAACACAATGACTACCATGCCTGACAATGTCTTTTTTCTCTTTTAAGCTATTTTAATCATATCAGTTCTATGATGTTTCTAGATACCAACTATATCTATCATCTTTCAGATAGCAGCAAAACACTCCTAAAAATGACTTTGCTTGAATCTGAATATGCTTTACAAAACAGTGTATTAAAATAGGAGAAAAATAAATTCATTGATAAATTTAGTCTGCTAGAGGTATTGAATCATAAAGACAGTAAATACTCTTGGTTCTACTTATAGAATCAATCTTCAATTCTCACAGCCTTAAATGTAAAACATTAACTGCAGATTTGACAAATTAGCTCGTGCCTATGATTCATTGATCTTTTATGACTGGAGACTCACTTTGGCAGAGTAGTCTCATTGGGGCTACATGCTAAAGCAACAAATCTACCTTAAAATCGGGAGTTATTTTCTAATCAGTAGATAGCAACTGCTCAGAGCTACTGTAGGTATGTATCAGGAAATGCTTTAAGGTATATTCTATCATTCTGTGATACATTTTAGGTTTTATTTAATATATTTTCATTATACAGAGAGACAGACAGACAGACACTCTCTCTCTCTCTCTCTCTCTCTCACACACACACACACACACACACACACAATCACTTTACTTATACTGCCTTTGGAGAACAATTACCTAGTCAGGAACAGTAAAACTGACAAAATGTCAGGTATGGTTAGGGGGTTTACCAGCTCCCAGAGTTTAGCAAGTCCATCATTCATTATAGAGCCTGGGAACTCTTCAAGCTCAAGATATAGTTTTCAAGGCTGCCCCAAGCAGATCTAAGGGTTCTGGTTAGATCAAACTTCCCAAGGGGTTTAAAGTCTGTCTGCCTGGAAGTCCTGGTATGGCTAACTATTCCAAAGTCAAGAACTTTGGAAATTCTGCCCTACTCACCCTCGAATAATTTACTCTGTGGGCAGTCCCAAAGTAGAAGATTTATCCTAAGATGCTAAGTCTCATCCTGATGCTTTGCTGCTGGGACATTCATCTTCACAGAAAGTAACTCCGAATTCCTGAGTTTTTCAGAGCTTTAAGGCTCTTACCTCCATAGTGCAGAGGCTAGAAGTCCTGACTGTCTTGGTCTTGTGGGCTGCCTTAATCTTCTGCCTGAATTTGAGTCGCTAAAGAACTGTAAAAGCTAATCTACCTGGAAACAAGACATTTATTTTTAATAAACTAGTATATTCTGATTAAATGGTTTCACAGGAAGATTTTTAATCATCTTTACTCTGAGTCTGTCAGCTAAGACAATCCAATTGAAAGTTAGCTGTGTTTTTGAGAAACCATTATCCCTTYCTTTCACTAAGAAGTTCTCCAGTTGTGTATTAACTACAGGTATAAAAGAGAGAACTACAAGTTAGAAAGAAAAAATGCCTTTGCAACAACCAAAAATGTGTTTTAATAACATTAAATACCTTTACTTTGATTTAAAAAGTATATGAATTTTGCATATACAGTATTGAAATTAGCTGAAAACATTAATTGAAAGTATTGAATTTAATCTTAGTGTTGCATGAAAAATGGAGTGAAGCTGTGAGATTTGAAATAAATTACAAGAAAACTCAAATTTTATTTTACTGGGTTCTGAAATTAAATCAATAAGATACTGCAAAATGTTTTAATTTTATTAAAATTACATTTTAGTGGAAAATTTAAAAAATCCTGTCACCCCTCTTGATTTTGTAGAAAGTGAAAATTAAGGATTGCTAGAAGGCATGATACCTTAGAGTTTCTGGATTCATATTGTTTAATGAGAGAAATATGAAAAGGTAGTAGTTTCAGATATTGATAAAAATATTTGAATGAAAAAAATTATAAAGTGTATTACCAAATCTAAGCTATTATAAATTATACTGCATTCAATTAAATGGAAATTAATACATATCTAAAACAAAAAGTACATGAATCAATAAGTTAGATTCAATATTAGATTGAACTTGAATAAGAAACTTACCTAATTATCAATTTATTTTTAAAAATAACCAAATTGGATCAAATAGTATTCTAAAAATGGTGGTAAATTTTGCTGATGAATCCTAACTAGAAATTAAACTGAAGTTCATCAATAATTTATGATTTAAAACTTCAGAATACTTAATACTGAAATATCTGAAGTTTAAACAATAACCTTGGAAGCAATTATAACACTGTATTCCAGCAGTTCTATTTTTAAATGGTGAATAACCCTTTTCCCCTTCCCCTCTCCTCCCCCCCAGAATCTCTAAGGATGCTGTGATACAGAGGTGAATAAAATGATCTTGTTAAACTAAAATTTGACAGTTCCCATTTACCAGTCCTTGTTGATGACAATTTCAAATTTCTTAGACTTTTAACCATAAAAAGCCAGAATATGTCAAAAAGAACAATTTTACCAGATAATGCAAGCTAAATCTAATTTTAGTCTGCAGTAACTAATCAAACAAAGATGTTCTAGAGACAAGGAGTTTCTTATTAACAGACTGGTTGTTGGTGCTTTGTAGCTAATCAAAGCCCAATGTCACATAAACAGACACATGAAATCTTTGGAATTTTTATGATGAGTTGACTCTTTGGCCCTGTATTTGATTTTAAAGTTTGCAAATTTTGCTGACTCTATCTTGCACAGCCTCCATCTCTCCCTCTTGCTTCCCACCCACCTCCACCATGGTATTCAAAAGAAGCAAACAAAATCCAAATTAGGGCTGGTCTGAGCATCATAGCCCTTGATCCAGACTGATTTCAATAAGGTAAATCTTAGTTTTATGTGGATTAGCATAAATCTAAAGTTGCATTCAGTTCCTTCAAATTAAATCTACATTTCAAATACTGTTTGTATTTTAGATGGGGAATATAAGTCACACATCTTACCTTCTGAGAGCATTATCTTGGGAGTGGAAAATTAAATAAAATTCTATGAAGAGGAAACATACTCAAAAATACATTTTAAAGCTCTTTCTCTAAAATAAAAGAAGATATGGAATTTCTGTTAGAGAATTTCTATCAGAATTTCTTTACATAGATGTTCTTTTATCATCTTATCTTCTGGATGACTTCAATTTAGCAGGATTCACTGAAGGACCTATTCCAAACCATCAGAAGGGTAGTATTGGCACAAAAATTCCTGGTCCTATCAAACCCTTTTCAGTACCATCACAAGTCTTTTGTGATTGACCTAGATAGGGTTTTACACATCAATATTGTTTCATCATGAAGCATGGCTGTGTGCAACTTCTCTAAAAGGGGAATCCCTTCCCTGGGGACCCTTTCTGTTAGAAGGGATTGGCACAATCCCACAATGCACTTTGGTTTTTCTTTTCTTGTTTCTTTCTTTATTTTTTTTTGGAAAATAAATTTGGGAGTTCAGAAAGGAGACGATGGAAACTCTCCATAACTTGTTTTAACTTGTAGCCTGTTCCAAGCATAATCCACAATAAAGGTATTTCCACAGATTCTGTGAACTAGGAACAGGTACAGAGACAACCACTCTGTAACTGGATCATTTGCCTTGAGTCAGAAATGGAGGAATACACCTATAATACACATTTCTAAAAATATTAACCCCTATTATTAAAATATTGGGATTAAAATATTGATGGATATCTCCTGTTATAAAAGAGAAAATATCCTAAAATTTATAAATCATATTTTATTCTCTTCAACTCTTCAGTGCTTAAAAGGACAGAAACCCTCAACTAGTCAAACTGAATAATTTATTTCACAGATGCCTTCTGATTGTGAATATTTAGAAAATTTACTGAATTGTGAGCATATCATATTATTAAATTTAATGTATACAACTGTGACTTCAGTCATCAAAATTAAATGGATTCCAGTATAATAAATACTAAAAAGTTGTGAAATACATTGATCACAGTAACTGCTGAAACTCTCTGATTTTTTTTTTTTGCAAAAAGTTTTTTCATGTTATCAAAGAGAACATTATAATGGTATAAAACCTGTCAGTAATAACATTAAAAGAAATTAATTACAGTCAGAAAAAATATAGACCCTTTGTTTAGTCTAACACAATCCCTAATAGTCATATTTTAAAATAATGTATGAAACTAGAAGACTTGGAACAGTTCTTGAATCACTTATTTGTGGATATTATTAAAAAACTGTAACACCAATTATATTAGGAGGCAGTAACAATTTGTTTGAAAATTTTGTGGAGACCTCATTTGACTGAAGCCTATATTGTACCGTCACTGAAGATGGGTAAAACATATGAACTTTAATAAAGAGATCACAGCCTCTTTGTGAAGGGAAGTAAGCATATATATGTCAAGCAGTATTCCATGAAGGCATTCTCATCCATCAAAAACAGTCAGATAACTGGGTTATAGCTGAAACCCTGATGTTTGTGATACAACTCTTGACATCCTGCATGATAGCTGCTGGCAACCTAGCCACGGTGCCAGCTCTTTGAAATGTATAGAAAGCACTCTCATTTTTTTGTGAATCTGCATTTATAGCTATAGTGATCAATCATATGTCTGTCAGCTTTCTAGTGAAACACATTTTTCTCTTTTCAGGGCCCTGTATGATCACTAGGTATGTACTGGAATCAGAGCAGACACTATTGACAATAGTAAACGTGGCTCAAGAAGAACAGGAAGAAATTGAATATTTGATCTTTTTCTATCAAGACTGGATTAGAATCCCTTTCTTCTTTCTCTTAATCTGTTCATTGAAGTGATTGGATACAAACACAGTATTTTTGCTGGCAACATATTTCTGATATATATAATAACATTATAAGAACTGATGACACGCTTTTATGCATCCTATTTTAAGTAAACATTTTGTTTGCTTTATAATCTTTACTGCAGAAGTTTTCATTGATCTATCAGTGCTGATGCCTTGCTTTTTTTCTCATTGTGTTGCAGTTCATTTAGAACCCAGACATACACAAATAGGTCATTTTATTCCCTCCAGTGTGCACCATCTTGTCTTCAACAAAACTAATTTAAACCAGAATTATGCTGCTTATTCACCAAAGCCTTTCTGAAGTTCTTCACAATATCCTTGAGACTTGATTAACCTAAATATGCTTAGCTATTGTTGCTAGTTAAACCACCTCACTCTTCAACTCTTCCAAATCACTAGCAAGTGTATTCAACAATACAGACCTCCTGCACATAAAGTTTGCACATACCTTTTTTTGTTGTTGTTTTGAAAATAATCCTTTATACACACTGAACTTGGTCTCTTACGCAAGATAAGGGACATCTGCCATGGCTATTTTCAAGTGATTCCAAAATTTCATCTTTTATTTTCTCTCTGGCTTCATACATCTGAGAAGTATAATATATTGCAGCATTGTCAAAAACGAACAAAAACAGGAACAGGAGGGTAGCTGATGCTAGATGACAGAAATATAATCTGGTAGATAAAATTTTCGTTTTCTGTTTTTTACAAGGGACATTATAAGAATGCAGAGATGATCATAAGGCCATCAAAGCAACCTGATAATTGTGAACAGTAGAAAAAGAAATCTTTAAAAATAATATCTCTAAAGGAAAAAAAACCCACAGATCTGGATAGATGGAAGGATGTGAGTGATAGATGCATTTTAAGATCAGGAATGATAATCAATTCATGTGAATTAGCAAGTGAGCTGGTTAAAGACCTGCTCTCGTAATAGTTGTTATGGTGATCATTATTTCTAAACTACCTTGTATCATAACTAACATTTTTGCACCATCAAAAGTAAAACTAAAAAAAAAAAATTGCTTTTGCTCAGTAATGAAAACATTCATCTTATTTCCCAGGAAGCAAAGATCAGCATCAGAAAGATAATTGATGATGAGCAATACTATGACCACTAATATGAAAAGAGAAGTGCAGAAATCCTTGGACAATTATTTAGCCTTACATTAGATGTAGAATAATCCTTAACAGGAATGGGCAAAGTGGAGCACTTGGCACAAAAATTACAGCCACAAAAATTGACTCTAAATTAGCCTTTTTGTTTGTTTGTCATTTCTGCTGTTTCCCGTTCATTGCAAAGTCACTGATTGATTGTTCTGTGTATTCTTGAGAAATTTCAATTCAAGTATTGCTATTTTGTAGACTTTGCATGCATCATGAAAAGATAATAATGTGTTTCTTGGCACTACAGTGATCAAGAACTAGCAAGCAGGACTTCGAAGGAATATTAAAGAGCAAAGAAATCAAATAAAAATACTTTCTTCAGATTGCATCAGTAAATGTATCATCTGGAGTAATATTAATGCAGCAGAGATTTTAGGTCTGATATTACTGGATCCTTGATTGAAGAGAAATTCTTAGTGAGACTTTTAGGAACTTTAAATGGCTCATACATATATATGTATATAAATATAAATAAATGGCTGGCCGTAAATTCAAACTTAGTTTCTTGTGGCCTTCCACATGTAACTGTAAGGTTAACTAGTTTTTAACACAAACTAAAAAGTTTGTAAGTCACCTTCCAGCTTATTTTTGGCTTTGGCACATCCCTGCTGTTGTATTTCTCTCTCCGTTACCTTTTCCTGACAAACTGTAGGTCACACTCAACAGTCTTTTGACCTGTAACTCATGGCAGCATCCGTTGGGTAGTACTAAGAATAATTAGGCTTTTGCAGTGTGAACAGGGAAATGTCCAGTGGAAATGGGGTCAGAATGAACATGAAGTTACATGTACAACAGAAGAGACATATTCAGTAGCTCAAAACTCAGACAAAACAGTATAAACAAATGTTCTTCTCAGGTTTTTTGGGTGGGATTCATTTGACTTGAGATAATATGAGTTGCCTTCTGAGAAGTGCCTAGAATATCATGATTATAAATGGGGATCACAGTGATTTGGTCAGATACAGACATTTAAATTGTTGATGCCTAAATTAAGACAGATGTAGGCCACATTTTTATTCTTTTGCTTGATTAAATCACTACTTGCAACTTCAGTCTCCATGCTGATTGACCTTGTCTTCCAAATTTATGTGTTTAGCTCTCCTTTCACACTCACCTCTGCTTGAACATTATCCTTCCACTTGGGCCTGATTCAAAACCCATCAAAGTCATAGGAAGGATTCAGGATGATTTTAGCAAGCTTAGGGGTTAGGTGGTTAAAAGCAAGGAGGTTACTTTCTGCCATAGAAGGGCACAATATTCCTACCTACTCATGACTGCTCCCAGACTGAGGTGATTTGAAAATTAACAATAAAACTTTGCTTTGTTTAAACATTCTGACTTATTAACCCACAATCTGAAACTTGCTTTACCTGAAACTTGGTTGTTTCGATGAACTTTTACTGGATCTGAGGCAATTTTCCATCAGAATCCACAGATTTCTTGTTATTTCCATAGATTTCTTGTAAGAATACTTTGCATTTCTTGGGGATAGCATCCCAATGTCTACACTGTTTGCAGCACTGGGACAGACCTGCTTGGGGGACTGCCCAGAAAATGAAGATTTAGCATTTTGATGTTGCACTGAACTGAGGTAGACCATGCAGAGCTCCGGATATAAGAAGACATTTGGTTCACCAACAGTAACTAATTTGATTCACAGTTTTCACTAACATATGATTAAAAGAAATAATTCCCACTTTACTGAAACTTGCCTCTTGACAAGCTATGCTCTGAACTGCCAGCCTTGAGGATCACAGGTCAGACATCTTCAGTCAAAAAACCCTCCCTGAAGTGCAAAAGTCATCAAGGACTCTACTGTAGAACAGCTGTTGGATTTTCTAGAAGTACTAATTAATCATTTTTTAATGTTTGAAGTATTTGGGTATGAAAGTTCTAAAACTGATCTGATTTTAAAATCTTAATGCTAAATGTTAGCAACTAGTTTCTCACATCCAGCCAAGCCCAGTTTTAAATCTTCGGTAGGGACAATGTGCTCAATAAGGCCTACATGCACTAATATTCTAGCTATTTATCCAATGTGCCAATTCAGTTATCTGAAGCTCTGTCAGTCCCACTTTTGAGCTTCTACAGAATATCTCCACATTAACTTCTGCTCAGGGCATGTTATACTGACACAGTTCTTAACCACCTCCAATAAGGTCTACCTGTGCCTCATCCTTCTCTACAACCTCCCACCACGATTCTGAACCAAACCTATTATTATTCTGTAACCTTCTTTATCATTAGGTTGTAGGAAAACCTTATCTGTTGAGTCAAATATAGGGTTCTTAGCACCTAAGAGGTCATGAAAGAAGCTTTTACCATCCAACTTCTAAAAACCTTGTTTCCATCTATCTTTAGGTGATACTGTAAGAGCTTCTGCTTCTGTGAACATTTTATAACAGGACAGGAATTACCATCTTTAACATGTAATAATATTACTATAGCCATTGTGACCTACGACCCCATTTTACAGAAAGAAGTTAACGAGCTATCATGATACTGCTATCATTTTATTCCGTAAGCAAGGGAGTGTAAAGGGAATATAAAAGTATCAAGACAAAAAAAAAGATAAGTAGAAAAAAAAGAATTCAGAAGTGAGATTGCTGAATTTATACTATACAGTAATGTTTTAAAAGAAAGAAATGAAATCATGGAAGATTTTTTAAAAAGGCACTGATGTGACAATAAATAAGGCACCAAGAGGAAAAGAAGTAAAGAGGAGGAAGATAGYAGCTCAGGAAGATGGAGGATTTGACCTGTTCCAAGGAGAAATTGAAGTCTGCATGTTCCCATGTGGCTGAGGACTGCCGGTCAGTAGTGACTTGCTGAATAATTGCATGAGGGATGACAATCATATTAATGGAATAACGTGTATTTTAGATAATTGTTGTGTACTCATAAAGTAAGTGTGTGATCCTGCTTTCAGGTGCCCATGATCAGTAAAAGATGCTCAAATTAAAAAAGACACAAAGATCTGAGAGTAACACTGTGACAGTCTAAAGATAAAAGTGTTTATAAAGAAAGATATAATCTTACACTACTATACTTTGTTTGCCCTTTTCATTAGTAACTCATAATTCCCACAGGCCAAATTCAAAGGAAATAATAGTTCTTCCAATTTTTTTCACTTCTTTACATTTCTTGAATCTTTAATTCTTCAATAACTCTTCATTTTTGCCTGAAACAGAATTCTAATTTCGATAGACACTTTCTTTTTGGAGAATGTGGAGTTGTCATTACTCTAGGACCAAGTTCATTTTAATGTTTTCAAGCAAAGATAATTGAAACATTCTATTTCATTAAATTTTTGCTATTTTATTAAATACAAAGATGGATCCTCAAGCTGGGAAAATCCTTGAAGGTCAGAGTGA
Source organism: Apteryx rowi (assembly GCF_003343035.1). NCBI lineage: Eukaryota > Metazoa > Chordata > Aves > Apterygiformes > Apterygidae > Apteryx > Apteryx rowi. Next base: position 3,577 of record NW_020450666.1, on the reverse strand, counting down.
TAGAGGATAGGATGCAATATTAAGAGAAATATTACTGTGCACTGGCTGCCTCATGTATTCTTTCCCTAAAATTCTTCTACAGGATACTGGAATAAGAAACCTATGAGACTAAATGGACTTCTCTATCAACAAGGTATAGTCTCATTTTGACAATTCTTTAATTTTGATAGGCAAGCTATGACTTTGCCGGAGCTATCACTTCAGCTTCATCATCTGCACTTGTTTCATGTAGATTCTTAAATTATAGAAAACTATAGATCTGATATTATGTTACAATTATACATTATATGCATTATTTTTGTACACATTATTGATCTATTTACTACTCCATAGATTAAATAAAACTCTACATGAAATGAGGCAACAGTATCAAATGGTAATCTATTATTATTATTATTATTATTATTATTATTATTTTAGTCAGACAAAAATGTTTGAGCTTATCCAAATGTTTGGATTGCTATAAAGGTATGTTTTTTAGAATTTCTGTACTGAGGAATTTTGTGATTTTGGCTTTATGCTAATTCTAACCAGCTTTATTATCAATAAATCAGCTGGTATGGAGGACTGTATTACACAGCAAACTGTAAACATCAGTGGAAATGACTTCTTTTTTCCTCCTTTCCATTTAGCATAATATTTGAAGGCAGTAACCAGGGATATCCTGGGCAGTCCAGATGGAATAGGAAAGTACACTTTGATAGTAATATAGCATTTCAAAATGTGTATGCTGCTCTTTTCAATTTGACTATGTTTGAATTAATTTGTAGACTATCTCCCCAATGAATACCTTAGCCTTCACTCCGATTTGCCATGAAAATTCTTTTTTTTTCTAGTGATATTTTTATCTTCAATATTATATTTGGTTCACTTCTCTTTCAATTTAATTCAGCTGGTAGTGAAGAGACACTGTAGATGTCAATGCAAATGAGTTTTTTTTTTTTAATCCTGCTATCCTATGAACACAAGAACTTGATTCAGTTTCCCTTCGTGCCATTCAGATGCCCTAAGGTGTCTGAAATGAATTTGACACCTATTTGTTTAGGTAACTGAATGGCTTTCCTGAATCTTCATTGACTCACTTCTAGACACATGTTGTAAACACCTCAAGACACACTTGTATGTATATGTGGAGAGAACCGCCCCCAAAACCTCTTAGCTTAATTCAGTGGAAAAATTGATCAACCAACTAAGAGATACAACTCCTTAAGAAACTATTTATTGGTTCACTGAACCGTTCATTTTCTCCTGAATCCTTGTAACAACTATATACACTTTTTAGAGTATTTTCAGAATGTTAAATGTTTTTAGAAAGCAAATTCTGTCACCCTTTTTCACAATGATTGAATTTACACTGTAGGTGGGAATCTTTATAGGGTGCCATGACTTGCCGGTTCCAAGAGGAGTGTTCTGTTCTGGCTGTGTCCTGCCTTCAGAGAAAGCATGGTGCTGGGTGCTCCCCACACTTCCGATCCTTTATCATCTTCCTCAGAATATCAAAGTGCGCTACTACTCCCTTTCTGCTCATACACTTTGGTTTCCTTTCCTTTCCTTTGGTAACCATTGATTGGAATTGGTGTCAATGGAACAGTCTGCATCTGTGATGGAATCAGGATACAGTCTCAAGGGATAAAGAAATGGGAATTATATCTCAGATCACTCATGTCTCACAGTATACAATCAGACAATAAGTCATGATCTGTAAATATATTCTGTCATAAAAAATGGACTGACCCACAGAATGAGTGTCACAGAAAGAATGTTACTGACTGAAAAATTTGAACAAATTTAGTAATTTCTCTAAAAATTAGTTTAAATATAAAGCATCACCAAAAATAAAGAAAATAAATTTAAGTATTAAATAAATATTAAACTGTTATATTATTATGGATTCATTCTATCTCCTTTTGAGTGAGCATGAGGGGTCTATAAGATTCCCACTCTTTTAAATTAAATTGGTATGCAATTACAGAAATGCTGAATAAGCATGTAGCAGCAAACACTGAATCAGGTATGGAGATTCTCCAAAGTGGTGGCATTTGCTAGGTGACACATGGTTATAAAACAGAACATTTGGTACATTCATTTTACAATCTTTTGGTTTGTTTGTTTTTTTTACAGTATAAACGATCATGTGCAAATGGGGTAATGATAAACTGTGTAAAGAAAATCCTGCCTTAACAGTAGTTCTTTTCCTCTCCATCTCTCTCTGGGTCCTCATGTTTCTTTCTGATACTTCCCACCTTCATTTTGAAATTCTCCTTCTGTCTTAGAACACTACTATTCTATTGGGAATCACATTGAACAGGAGGACTTCAGTAATGAAAATACCAGCTAATATATCAGGTGTCTACTTCCTAGCTTCATATCTTTAATTTCTCGTGTTATTGGAAGATTAAGACAAGAGAGTGGGATAAAGCCAGAAAATTTAAAAAAACACTTCTGGAAAATCTGAAGAAGAATAAGTGGGGCTAAAAAAGAGAACTACAGGAAAAAATATACAAAAAGTAGAAATTTTAGAAAAAACAGAAAAAAGAGGAATTCATTCTCCAGTATATAGCTGGATATAAAAGAAAAAAAAAAGTACACAAATTATATTTCAATTAATGCAATATATTATCAGTGTATGTCAATGAATAGAAAATTCTATATTATCATACTAATTTACATTGTGCTGACCACTCTGCTAGGTACAGATGGCACTCTGTAGCTGCAGGATAAAGGATATAAACTGATACATAAAAATTCAGTCTGCCAAGTATAAGTTATTGTGGAGCAGAGAAGTTGGAGGATTTTTATATGAAATAGGTCAGACTGATTTTGCTGGCCATCACAGAATGAGTATATTGAATTGCTTGACATCTTTTTCCTCCTCCCCTAACTCTGTGTAGTTTTCTATTCTATTGTCCATGGGTTGACTTGTGGGTGGAAATCAGTGATGCATTATGTTAGTATTAGAGATTTCATGTCTTGACATTAGAAGAAGATATGCCATCTTGTGATGTGCCTTCAATATGGCACATGACTGATGACCCACAGTTCTGCAACTTTAACAGACTTGAATATGACTACATGTCCCAGATGAGGAGCAGATTAGCTCTGTCCCTGTTCCTTGTTGTCTTCTTTAGGCTACTTCTGGCACTCAGCCTGGCTCATACAGATCTGGTCTATGTACCGTACACAAAAGTGCATTGCATATTGTGACTATCACTCTTGTTATATGCATAAGCAAAAGACTAAGAACAGGACAGCAATATGTGTAGACATACGTGGATTTACCAGGGGAGCCTGAAACCCTCCACCTTCTGTCCCCTGCTCTCAGGGCTAGCAAGATCGTTGCAAATGCCACAGCCCTTTCCATCTCCTTACCTGAATGAATGAGGTTCAGAAGCTGTGGTAAGAAAAGGGAGAAGCTATGCTGTTATTTTGGAGCTGAAGAACATGTATCTCCCCAGCTGAAAACCTGTTCCATTCCTTGCCCTGTTACACTGTTGCCCGTAAAGAAACACATAACTACGAAAGCAGTTATATGCGGTGCTTTATTCAGGGCCCGGGGTCTCAGGGACTCATGTCCAAA
>NW_020450665.1:4022181-4049133 GCF_003343035.1 Apteryx rowi | reverse complement strand
AGGCATCGAGATCGATAGGCATGGACACCTCTCCACGCTCTCCATTTCGATCCCTRCCCAAGCCTATGGAAGTCGAGAGGCATCGATGCCTCCCGAGAGACAGCGCCATCCTTACCGAGAGTCGTATCGCTCGAGAGGCCGGTTGACAAGTGACCTCACAACCGACAGCCCAGCCTTGCCACCTTCCCCTACAGCTCCCTCTCGCCTGCGCCTCCCCTCTTCTCTCCTCTCCTCTCCTCTCCACACACTTTCGTGCCAAGACCCCACAGGCCCTGCTCTTCCTCTGCTCACCTGGGGCCAAACGCCTTTGAGCTGGGCTTAGCAGACTGCTCAGCACTCATCCATCACCCAAGTCTTTCCCTAATCCTACTAAACACAGAACCCAAACCCTCCACTGATGCCTGAAGCTTAAGTGCGAAGGTCCTCCCTCAAAGCCCATTACAGTCTAACTGTCTTGTAAGCCTAGCTTGAAATTGATGTCTGCCGACAGCCATTTTACCTGCTGTTCTGAACAGGCATCTGTCGCTTTCAGCCCTATTTTACTCTTCATAGGCATCAAAGGAGTATTGACATAGATACCTCTCAATATTGAGGGGTTTCAAAGCCCTTTGTATTCCATACCTATGTACGGGCATCAATATTGATAGGGATTGATAGACTATCATCATTTTTCACTCTCAGTATCAAGAGGCCTCAATGAGTATCGATATCYGTATGTATCACTCTTAGAACGATAGCTATAGATATTGAGCCTTATCAATAGGCATTGATACCTTTCAATCTCAACAGAAATCTGTCATATTGGCTCTCAGTCCTATTTTGCTCTCAGTGGGGATACCTCTCAATATCACAAGACATCCATGGCTTTTGTTTTCTACACCTATCAGCAGGGATGGATATACATAGRTATCATAAAATGTCAATACCTATTGATATTTATCTGTATGGATAGGCATCGATACCTCTCCTTCTTAATAGGCATCTATAGCTTTTGGTCTTGTGCTGATTTCGTTATGGGTAGGCATTGACCCCTATCGATATTGATACCTGTTTATATTGAGAGGCATTGATGCTTGTCACTTTCCACACCCATCTGTGTGCATCGATACCTCTTTGTCTTGAAAGACATGTATAATTTTCTCTCCTGGACTGATTTTACTCTGTAGACATTGACAACTCAACACTGACCATTCTCAGTACTGAGAGTCCTCGAAGACTATGTATCGATAGGGAATGACCTCTACAGATATTGACCCATATCAATATCTCTCATCTCGACAGAAGTCTATCGCTTTGGCTAGCAGACATTTTCCTCTGGGTAGGTATCTCAACTAACAACATTGATACATCTCCATATCAAGATGCATCATTGCCTTTTGTTTTCCACACCTATCAACAGGTATGGATATCAAAAAGTAGCGGAAACTCTCAATAACTATCGATATTGATCCCTAATTTTAGGCATCAATACCTCTTGGTCTTTGAGGGACATTTTGCTTTCAGTCTCAGACTGATTTTGCTATCAGTAGACATCTATGTATTTTAATATCGAGAGGCATCGATGCCTTTTGATTTCTCTACCTATCAATAGGGATTGATATTGATGGGCATCAGTACCTCTTGATCTCGAGAGGCATCTATAGCTTCTACTCTTGGGCCAGTTTTGCTCTTGGTAGGTATCAAACGATATTGACTGCTCAACATCAAAAGGTATTGATGGTTGTTGATTTCCATACCTATCATTACTGATGGATATCAATAAGTATTGATAACTATTGATCCCTGTCAGTAGGCATTGATAGCTCCCAATCTCAAGAGGCACATATAGCGTTCAATCTGGGGACAATGCTCTCGGTAGGCACCGAGGACTATTGACATGGACTGTTATAGGGATCAAGGGGCCTTGTTGAGTACTGATTTCCATAAGTATCAGTCAGGAATGACATCCACAGATATCGATCCCTATGGATACGCATCGATAGCTCTTGATCTTGACAGGCATTGACTCCTATCCATCTCCATAGCTATCGATAGTTATCAATATCTTTAGGTGTTGATAGTCATCGATGACTATGGATATCGAACTCTACCAATATCCATCAATAGCTCTTGATCTTGAGTGGCATCTCTTTCTTCCACGCTCAGACCAATTTTGCTCTCCGTAGGCAACTYGACTATGGAAAATGATACCTTTTGATATCGAGAGACATCAATGTCTTTTGTTTTCCACACATATAGACAGGGATTGATATCGATAGGTACCGCAAACTGTTGATATCAAGAGGCATCTACAGCTTTCAGTCTCAGGCCCGTTTAGCAATCTGCAGGCATTGACCCCTAACAACCTAGATACCTCTTGATATCAAGAGGCATTGGTGTCTGTCAATTTCCAAAACTATCCATAGAGATCGATATCTATAAGTATCGATAGTTACCAATACTCATTAATAGTGACCCATATTGATAGGCATCGATACCTCTCGATCTTTACAGGCATATATACCTTTCACTCTCGGACCAATTTTGCTCTCAGTAGGCATTGACAACTAACAAGAAAAGCGTTGTCAATATTGTAAGGCCTCAATGAGTATGCATTTCAATTCATATCTCTRCAGAATGATATCTATAGACATTGATCCTTAGCTACAGCATCAAGACCATCCAATCTCAACAAAAATCTGTCGCTTTCGCTCTCAGACCCATTTTGCTCTTGGTAGGCATGGGCAGCTATCAACCTCGATACCCCTTGATATCAAAAAGCATCAATGCCTGTCAATTTCCATACCTATCAACAGTGATTGATATCAATTACCAAACTCTATCGATAGCCTCTCAGTCTTGACTGGCATCTCCTGATTTTGTTCTCAGACCAATTTTCCTCTCTGTAGGCATCGACGACTATCAACATTGATCATTCACAATATCAAGAGGCCTCAAAAAGTATCCATACGTATCACTATGGAATGATATTTAGAGATATTGATCCTTATCAGTTGACATCAATACCTCTCAATCTCAACAGGCATTTATTGCTTTCACTCTCAGACCAGATTTCCAAGGAGATGTCAATCTTCAAACAGGGTCCTATGGTCATAGAAACCAAAACCCTGTTGCCGACACCAGCTGCAGAGCCAGTTATTGTACTCAAGAGCAGCAGGGGGTAACAGTGAGTGGTTAAGCTTTGGCAGTGTCTCCATGACATCCCAGATCCTAGCCCCCAGCAAGCAGCAAACCTCTTTAGACAGTAAGTCAGGTCAGCAGATGGGTGCCTCCATACCCTACAGCAGGGAGTCACTCACTACAATCACCCACCTCTTCCTCCGGATGCTCCTACATGGCTCAGGACCCATCAGCCTAGTTGCTTCACTCGAAAGAACACCCAGCTCCTCCCCAGCTTTGAGGGCAGCAAAACTGTTCACCAGCTGCAAGCCTTCAGGAGGAGCAGAAGCCTTCCTCCTGGTACAAGAAGTCATGGGCTTCCAGCCTTGGCCTTCCTTGGAGTTACCRCTTATTGTCCTGCAAGGCACAGACTCCCCCTGCATCCCCACTTGGAGACTGGGGCTCTTGAAGCTGTAGGATCTCTGAGAAGATCCTGTCTATCTCTTGCTCGTCCTCTCTGATGCTACACAGCCTGCTGACATCCTCCCCTAACTCCTTTACCTGGTGACACAGCTCTTCAACAACAACACACCTTCTGCAGGAAGGATGACTGTCAGCCCCAGCCTCATGGAGAGGCCTCAGGAACTCCCTGCAGCCTGAGACTTGCAGAGCTGCATCCTCTGTCAGAAGGTCTGTCTGGGTCGAAGCCTCTGACATGGCAGGGAAAGTAACTCCAACAGCTACTGGGGGATGTGCCCTGTGGCATGTCACAACCATAACTGAGAATGTGTATGTTGCTCTGGACCAAGATGAGGACCCCTTCTTTGCATCCTTCTGAGCAAACCGCTGCATCTGTTGCTTGACTCTGCAAGCTGCACTCTAAGCCGGACTCATATAGGCTGCTCCCTAGCACAGGCTGAAAGGGTGTTTGACCATCCCTAATCAAGGGTCAGCTGAAACAAAGGCCCCAAAGTCTCAGAAGACTAAGCAGAGCCCAGAAACCACTGTGCAAACTGCTGTATCTATTGGCTGCCTCTGTTATCTGCTGCTCTCAAGATCAAGAGGTCTTGATATATTGATGTCTGTGTCGGTCAAAGATGACCAACAGCAAAATCAGTCTGAGACTGAAAGCTATAGATGCCGCTCGAGGTCAAGAGATATCGATGACTATTGTTAGGGATCAATATTGAGAAGCATCAACAGTTATCGACACAAATGAATTTCGATCCCTTTCGATAGGTCTGGAAATCAACAGGCAYTGATGACTCTTGATATCAAGAAGTATCAATGACGATATTGGTCGGTGCCAGCCGATACCAAAACTGGCCCAAGACCAAATACTTAAGATGTCTGTCAAGATGAAGAGGTATTGATGGCTATCGATACGGGTTGATATTGATAGGTGTCAATAGTCATCCATACCTATGGATTTCTTTCTCTATCAGTTGGTATGGAAACTGACAGGCATCAATGCCTCTGGCAGATCAAGAAGTATTGATATCTATATTGGTCGATGCCAACAGATAATAAAATCGGCCTGAGACCAAATGCTATAGATGCCTCTTGAGATCCAGAAGTATTGATGCCTACTGATATCGATCCCTATTGTTAGGTATGGAAATCAACAGGCATTGATTCCTCTCAAGATCAAGAGGTATTGAAGTTGATACCAGCTGATATCTACTTTTGATAGGGTTTGATATCAATAGGTATTAAAAGTTATGGCCAGTGCTGTTTAACATCATTGAGTTGGATGATGGGACTGTGTGCACCCCATCATCAAGTTTTCAGATGACACAAAACTGGGAGAGGTTGTTGATATGCCAGACCTTTGTGCTGCTCTTCAGAGGGACATTGACAGGTCGGAGAAATGGGCTGAGAACAACCTACTGAAGTTAAGCAAACAAAAGCACAAGGTCTTGAACCTGGAGAGGAATAATCCCTTGTACCAGTACAGGTTTGGGGCCAAGTGGCTAGAAAGCAGCTTTGTGAATAAGGTCCTGGGAGTCCTGATAGACAACAGGTTGACCATGGGCCAGCAACACGCTCTCATGGCAAAGAAGGCCAACAGCATCCTGGGCTTCATTAGGCAGAGTGTTGCCAGCAGGTTGAGGGAGGTGATCCTTCCCCTCTCCTCAGTCCTGGTGAGGCCACATCTGGAGTGCTGGGTTCAGATCTGGGCTGCCCAGTACAGAGAAAGGGACATGCTGGAGCAGGTCCAGCAAAGTGCCATGAAGATGATTAAGGGATTCAAGTCTCTCTCATATTAGCAAAGGCTGAGAGAGTTGGGACTGTTCAGTCTGGAGAAAAGAGGGCTTGGAGGGGAGAGTGGAGCGGAATTTTACCAATGTGTATAAATACCTTACTGGGGGAGGTGGGGTGGGCGGGATAAAGAAGATGGAGCCAGACTCTTCTCAGTGGTGCCTAGTGACAGGAGGAAATGCAATGGGCACAAACAGAAATAAAGGAAATTCCACTTAAATAGAAGAAAACACTTTTTTAATGTGAGGGTGGTCAAACGCTGGAACAGGTTGCCCAGAGAGGTTGTGAAGTCTCCATCCGATTGGACAAGGTCTTGGGCAACCTGCTGTAGCTGACTCTGCTCTGAGCAGGGAGTTGGACTAGACAATCTCCAGAGGTACCTTCCAGCCTCAACCATTCTGTGACTCTGTGGTTTTGCCTCGGTAAGTCATATGGAGGAATAGTAAAAATATAATCAAATAGACTATGATATTCACACATCAGCAATAAGAAGCAACAGAAGCATGGTAGAATGTTTGCTCCTTGCTAAAGAAAACTATTTGCTAATTATTTTACTTTTAATAGAAAACCATTATGGAAYGTGATAGGAAAACTGTTGACTCTATCAAAATATTTGCTTGGTAAATAAAAATACAAAACATTGAGTCARATTTTGCTCTGCTTCCATCTTCCTTTACCCTCAAAAGTTTTGGAGCATCATTGATTTGGATTTAACTTTCATGACTGAAATGTGTCTAAATAATTAGCTGAACCAGAATATCCAGAGATATCTTGCAAAATTTGGTTTCAGATCTGATTTTGTCTGAAGTCAATGCCTCAGCCCACTGTTCAGTCAGATTAAGCGTCTTTTCTATCCTTTGAACAATATTCTTCAGATATTCACCAAGGAGGAACTCTCAGTTTTAAAACTTCAACTGTTTATTTATAAATTTAATTCGAATGTTTGTAAATACTGGATTATTTATGGCAGTGGTACTTTGTAAATGAAGGAAGCAAGACTTTCATCACTAAATTTCATAAAGTTTTGACCTTTTCTTGATATTGTATATAGCTATAAGAGCCACTCAAAATTATTTGTCTGCAATTTAATTTGAAAGCTGTAGACAAATTCACCAAATATCCTAAGGTTACAGAAATCCAAGCTAACTTTGTGCTATAATGTTCTGTCTCTTTTTTAATCAACATTAGCTCTCTGAAAACAAAAATTCAGTATGGCAAGCTAAGCCCATTTTAAAGACTGACTTAACTTTTCAAACAAATATCTATCAAGTCTCACAGCAGAGTTGTATAACTTAAAGTTTGCAGGAGCAGGGGGTATTAGGGATTACAGTCCTGAGATTTCTTTGGCATATTTAGAAATCTTCATTTTGAGAAACAGATTCCGATTCTTCTGTGTGCGCTTTTGGACAATGCTTTCAGAGACTGGTATGTTTTCAGAAGTACTCAAAACCCACATGAAATGAAACAGCGGAATAAATCATCAACTGGCACAGCTGTATTACACTCAAAGGAGCCATGCCACTTTCCACCTGCTGAGAGTATGGCCAAATATTAACAGCCAAAATATACAAAATATACAAAGGATAATCTTCAGATGCCAATAAAGCTGGATAAGCATGTGTTTCCATCACAAATGTGGCCACATAAAAGTGCATTCATATTAAAGTGTAAAGCCCTAGAGAAAAGGCACCTGTTGAGATAACTGAGAAAGAAAAGAGGAAAAAGAATCACAACACAGATAGAGTTAATAAGGCAACATCGTACTATAATGGTCAGATTTATTTTTCCTCTCAAATTATCATCCAGTTTCTGGCTGATTTAGTTTTCCTAGTGGAGAACTTCAGAACTGTTTCTTTTGGAACTGATTTTGAAGTTCACTGATTTGAAAAAGTAACTTCACAATTTGTAAATATTCTCTCAGAGGTATTTCTAGGTCAATATGTGCTGAACCTTGCAACGTTTATCAGATATTTTACCAAACAGATGATGGTATTACGAACACTATGCATGTGCTTTCTTAATAAACACTATATATGAATATATATGTATAAATAGATAATTTGAGAGGAAAAATAAATCTGATCATTATAGTATGACATTGTCTTATTATATATAGTTTACATTTATATTGTATTCCATATGCAGTTAAAAATGAAGTGTTCAACCCAACCTATTTCTGAGACTGTCACATTGGAGTCTACAGAGAGTTTGATGGAATGCAGGCAGTTGGGAATATGAAGAGACATATATGTTTATGGCACAGACCCAAGCCCATGCCACGTGTAGGGAGGGTCAAAATCATGACTTTCTTCGTCTTGGGCACAGTTTTCTACTACAAAGCACCTTAAATGATACATTTAAATAAGATGAGACATATTAAAGAGGAATGCATAATGCTTCAAAAAAACAATGAGTTAGCTACTTCTCTGCATAATGGTTTCATTACTTTCAGCAAGGAACATCAATTCCAGTAGCATAACAGCAGTATCCTATGACTCAGCAAGGTAGTAAGCTATAAAGATGAAAACGCTGAGAAGGTTCAAAGCCCCCTGACAAAGTGTTTCTTAGCAACAGACAGGATCGTGAACCAAAGGAAGTGCATGTGAAACGGTTATTTTTACTGTTAGAAACCAAACTGAGGTGTTATGCCTCTAATACCTGTATTTTTACTATGTAACTAGCTTGAATGAGATCCTGGCACTTCATTACATTTAAAGACTTTACTGTCTTGTAATCATCCACAACATATAGAAGTGTAAGCAAGAATAAACCTCAAGAATTAGTAGTGTGTACAAACAAACCATTTTGCTATATTGAATCTCTTTCTCAGAAGAAGCTGTAGGAAAGTGAGTTCAAATAATTGACGATTATAAAAGCCCAACTAAAATCTAATTCATGAGGGAGAAACCTCTTTGCAATTCAGCCAAAAAAGAAAAAAGAAAAAAAGAAACAAAATCACACAAGCTGGACTTGTGCCTGTACTATGCAGCAGATGAAGGGTGAATTTAACTTCATTAGGGACTAGCTAAAAAAAAAAAAAAAGAACAGTTCTGCAACAGCTGGTTCATCTGTTGGGGATTTAAGCTTCCCATAGTCCCACAGCAACAGACACATGGTCCTTTCCCCTCCATAAGCTATCTCTATACTGCTCATTAATTTTCTCCCTGTGACTCAAAGGCCACAGACACACCGTGATCAGCAAACGGTTGCACTGGCTGAAGATGTTTCTGTCTTTTGCTGCAAATGACTGTTTCCACAACAGAGTCCACAGAAAGAAGTGAGCCCTCCTCAGCCACCTGAGCATACTGTCAGCAGGGTTAGGGTAACCTGCCAATGGGGAGTTGAATTGACCCAATACTCAAACATTTAGGGCATGCTTATATTTTCTATTCTTCTGATTAATCTAAGAGGATAATACAAAAAATCTGGGGAGCAGTAACAGCCCACTAATAGTGGTAACACCTGTAGCTGCTCTCCATAGGTCCAGTAGAGTGTCTGGCCACGTCATCACCAAAACAAATCTGTCACAGGGTCCTCAGAGAGCCACACTGCCTGCAAGTCAGAAGCATGCTGCACAAGACTTTTAGATCTGGCTGCATTTCATCYGTACAGGGAAAATTGAGGAGATGAAAATCATCTCTGATGGATTCCTGTAAATTCCAGATATTCAAAGGCCGAGAGTTGTGTCATCAAAACATCAAGAAACTGCCTTTATTGCATACTTCATCATTGTTTTTTTAAATTGCTGGTTCTCTTATTGGCCTTCTGACTATCAAGTCTCCCTTCTATGTATACAAGTCATATTTACACATTTTTCTCTAACCCTTTTGAGTGCAAGCAGCCTATCAGTTTAAAAATGAAAACCCAACATTTATATATAATCACATCTCCAAAAACTGCACTTTAAGAAAAATTTCATGAAAGGTGGGGACACTGACAGGAGCAAACCTTGTTCATTGTTTGTTATCAAATGGGAAAAAGAGGGCATGTGAGCAAGGTCTTTTGCACCGAAGTATCTTCAGGGATAGATCAGGTTCTTTTGATTGAGCCATGAAGGATGTTCACAGAAGACTGATAGCTACAGATACCAAGTTGCATAGCTTTTAATCATGTGCAGAACAGGGTAGGGGGATATAAAAGAGGGAGGGAGACCATTCTGAATAAAAAAATCCAGAAAGAGCACATTGAATGGTTTTTTTTTGCTGAAATCACCACAGTGAAAGAGGCCAAAAATAGTGGACTGAAAAACAGATTAGAAGTATTTCTGGGTTTTTTTGTTTTTTTTAAGAGGAGCAATTTTTAATGCAGATTGATCCGGTAAATACAAAAGGCGTTTCTATGTAAGCTTTTGTGTTTCTGGGTTTTTGTAATTTTTTCCAACAGTATATTTTGCTGTTGTTTCCAAAGRATCTTGTGTTTTTGAAAACAGAGGATAAGCCTTCAAATTTGATTTTTCCTTTACAAATGGAGTTCATGCACAGCAGTCACTGGGGCACATTTTCTTTGCCTTGCACCTCAAGGCTTGTTGCACATGAATTTTAGAATTATACTGAACCCTGGCAGCACCAGCTGGCAGGCCAAACACACGTTGTGTGTCATGTATGTTATTAGTTGTAACATAGAAACCTGAGGAATGAACAAATGCAGAATTTTAAAGTCATCCCTTTGTCCCAAGAGCACCCCATAACCCAGCATAAGAAAAGATGGAGGCTCTCTGCTCAGAGAAGCAGCTGGAACTGCCTGGCAGTCAATGATACATCATCAATTCTAGCTTGCTTAGAAACTCCTGAAAGTCTGTGTGAAAGGGTTCAATGCTGCCTTGCTGGATTTCTGCTAACTCATATCTTTATTCTCTTAGTCTACCAAAAGCTATTTTCTTTTTGTTTGATTTTTATTTCTCTTCCCCAATTTTGGGTGACAAGCACATGGAGGAATTTATCATTCTACTTGAATATACATTTGTACAAAACAAATTAGGAGCAACATCAATGAATTCACTGGTTGTAAAAACTCAAAAGACAGTTATAGCATTTGAGGTCTGTCACAAAGTTTCTAAAAGTCAGTTGCATTGACGCTACTGCCATCATAATGACCTTCTTATTCTGGAGTTAACTTGCCATTTTTCATCAGAGGATGGAGAGAGGAAAGAAGTTGGGGAAGTACCTGTAACATTATAATCAGTATAAAATCCCATGTTTCACATCAGTCCATGAGCCCAGCTATGAGGAGAAGAATGAGGAAGCACACAAACTAACACCACAAGCAAAGTATCACTAGGCTGTCACTAACACCAGCCTTTCTAGTCTATTCATTAGAAAGCCAGCTACAAATTTCTATATGTGCAATAAAACACAAGATCATTTTTAACAACCTCTAGCATTTTTATATAGCTACAAGGTACAACTGTGTTGCCCTAACTAACATTTCTCTTTATCTTGTATTTATGTTAAAAGGAATTAAAAAAAAAATCCAGAGATTTGCTTAGTTCTATATCAAATCTGCTTTCCACACAGTCTCTGGAGAAACAACATTTTCTGCCCCTCAAGTTATATGGTGTATTTTAAGCTACTTATTGTCATAATGAATTACACTATGCTCTTAAAGGGATGTTGTAACATAGGGTACAGACATGGTACTACACAATGACACAAAGGAATGTACATGCAGACCTTGGAGTGTGATGTTATTGTCAGAGACAATTTTGAGAGCAAACAAAACCTGCTTCCATGGGAAACATGGGCTATAGTGAAGAAAACACCAGCCCTGCATGAAAAATGAAATTAAAGAGACAAGTACAGAAAAGCTTTCCCAAAACAATGAACCAGATATGAACTTGCTATGCCTGACAAATGGAATGAAGTTAAGATAATTCTGACAAATTCATACTAACCTTCATTTGCATACATTCCAGGAGCAGATATAATAATCATTAATGAAAACAGTAGTTAAAATAACACTAACACGGTAGCCTGACTAGAGTCTAACTAAAGAGTGAATTAATATATGACAATGATGACTAAATGGGTTATTTAAATGTTCAGGTCTTAGAAAGAATTTACAGATTCAATTTAATCACAGATCAGTTTAGTAATTCGTTTTGTGAATTTTGAATGCATTCATTTCTGCAAGGTACATAATTCAAAAAATTATGGTCAACTGATTCATCACAGTATTTATTATGTTTGTTGTTATAGGACCTAATGAACAACCAACCAACTGCAAGACTCCCTGTGTGCTAGGCAATGGATAAACATATAACAGTAGGTGTGCACCTCCAAAGGGCCACCAGTCCATATCAACATGATAGACAAGAGGTGGGAGAAGGTGCCTGCTCGCTCCCCCCTGCACCATGTCCAGAATGGTTAGCAATACAATAGCAGCAAATGCAATTTTAGTTCCCAGGGCTTGTGACCAGTCAGAATTTGGCATCTGGACAATCTGTTTTACCATCTATTTTTTCAAGCAAATGCACAGTACTAAAAAAACAAAGTAAACAACGACAGCAAAAAAGCCACCACCCCACCCATTCAGACTATTCTTTGAGAGTACCCACAGCAGAAATGAGTCTGAAATCTCTTCACTGTCAGAATTTTTAATAGACTTCAAAAATCATTTTTTCTTGGGACTACTTTTTCCACTAAACATTTTTTTTAATTCACAGTACTTGTCAAGTTTTTTTACACTGTCGCTCCTTTAACATTTTTTACTTCAGCACTATATCGCTGTCATTACAGCAAAATTGCCAGATAACTGCAATAAAACATTTCCAGCCGGAAGAGGAAACAAGCCTCTGAAGTGCAGATATGAACTCAACATTTTTTTTTTTTTAATCAGTAACTCTGTCGTTCCCTGAGAATCTTTTTGCGACTTCTGGAATTAATCTACTCTTTCTGTGCCTGAGTGCCTGCTGTCAGATGGTGCAAGTGCCTCCACAGATAACTCCAGCATTTCAGGTTTCCAGAGTTCCTAATTACCAAGTTTTCACTAAGGCCTGTGATCTCATGAAGCAAATTTTCATAACTGCACAAGACAGAAGAGAGACAATGTCAGCTATGAAGTTCCAATATTTTAAAAAATATTTCTCAAACTCTTCTTGTATTTATTTACAAAACTATTGCTTAATGTAAATAAAGAGTTACATAATTGGGTTGCTTTGGCCTGATTATGTGGAGTATCCAAACTCAGCAACCAAGGAATTCAAAACGCAGTTGAGTTCACAAGTTTCTTTAGTGTAAAATAGGGTTTGTTTGTTTTTTTTTAATCAAAATTCACCTTGTTCATTTTAATACTGAGGAGCTGCACTGCTACTTTGATCTGTCAGCACAACAGAGGCTTGTTTAATCTAAAATATTTAGATTTTTGATTCCACCAAATTGACACTTGTTTTTAGTATTCACCATGTCACAGCTGTGACTTTCTCCTTAGATACCTCTAACACTGAGTAGAGGTTTTTAACTAGTCACAGCAGCTTGTATAGCCAACTGTTATGTATGAATTAGTAACTTAATTCAACTAGAGAATGGAACCCCACTTATATCAAACTTTCACTGATGTCAGAGATGCCAGGATTTCACCCAGCATGTTCATCAGATGGTGTAAAATAGAGAAACAGGTAATTAACTGCTGGGCAGTTTAGTCAACTATTGCCAAGGTAGTCTGCCATTGTCTATCGCATAAGCTTTTTTCCAGTTGTTTATAACTATCAAACTATAAGCAATCAGGATGATAATTTCTATGCTGGCATTCTGTCCTAAGACTTTTTATTTATTTATTTTGTGAAAATACGACTACCATGAAGATTACAAAGAAATGTTTTCAAAATATCCTTTTTTCAAAATAAAGTCTGTGACATGGTTTAATTGCTCATTCACTGGCATGGAAAGAGCTCAATGTCAAAAATTACATTCAAAACACAGACCTCAAAATACATTAAATCATATGATAATCATCTTTACTGATGTTTAAAGTGCAATAATTTTTATTCAGACAATAATGACATTATGCAAAATAACATGAACTTGGGAGTCCTTGAAAGAATTACATGAACGTGGAGAGCTAGAAGAACTCTTAGAAATGCACAGAGACCATCATCTCACACCACAAATAGGAGTCAGAATGACTATGTCATAAATTAAAACAACCCTCATGCAAAAACTAACAGCCAGGAAACAGGAAACAGATTTAAAGCAGAGAACAGAAACCAGGAAGCATGACCACTAATGAGATTCTGCACAGCACTTACAGTAACAAAGGAGGTGACAAATGATAGGACAAATACAGTATTAATAAGGAAGTACAAATTATATTTGCTATTTATGTTCTCTTTCACCTTGCATAGCACCAGCAGCCTAGCACCTAGAAAGCAAAAGGCACACATCTTCAGTAATCTCTCTCTTTAGCAGGATGGAAAGCTGAGACTGGCATGCCAATCAAAGTAAAATCCATCTCACAACCAGAAAGTGGGGAAAGGCATGAAAAGAGGGAAAAAATGCAGGCTCATATAACCTACTGAAACAAAATCAYATTGATACTCACAAACTAATGGCTAGCTCTCACAAGAATAACAACTTCAACCAAGATTACAACAGCCAATTTAGTGTAACAATACTGCATACTAATAGAGCATACTCATTTTCTCTTTCCCTAGTGCTGCTCATATTAAAGGCTGGGTTCCCATATTTCTTTCCAAGTTTTCTTCCCAGATAGTGCAAAAACAGGAAAATTGATGCGTCTGGGATACCTCAGAGCAATTGCACRCATGAAATGCAGATAACCTGTTTCTTAGACAAGTCAGGCCTATAGCACATGTTCAATTAAGTTGAAAGTTTCTAGAGCCCAGGAGACTTTGAGTACATGCGTAGACCAGCATTTCAGCATGTACACTTTAAGTCTGAGACATCTGGAACTTAGCATGTACGTGCTTCTTTGGTGGTCTGCACAAATGCATATACACATCCAGAATTGCTACATCTTTGCAAGCTGCTCTGAGCAGTCAGGCTATTGGAGATCCACAAATTCTAGGCAATGATTCAAAGCCAAAGATGACAAACAGAGGGAAACTTAAGTATATAGTAGGGCAAGTTATGGGCTTTTGATCACCAGCTTAGGGAAATCTGGGCACAATTTTACAGAACTCATGTCTCATGAGGCGAGACAAGCAATTCATTAGAAGGTAAATGAGAAAGTAGCAACCCACTAAATAAAGAAGGGGAAAGGGGGGAAGAGAGTGAGAAAAGAACCAATATGACCTGAACAAAGGCCCTCAACTGCATGATTTGCATGCAAACTGTAAATAAAGTTGTAGCACATTGACACAAGGGGCACAACTAAAACTGCTAAGATATTTTCTGAACTGAGAGTTTTACGTTTTGACCTAAGAAAAAATGTTGCTGCAACACAAGTTTTACTTTTCTTATAATACATGGTGCACTGGAATCTCATAACTCTGCACATGCCCTCCTGAAATGCAACTGTTTCTGCTCCCACTTTCTTCTCTTCTTCCATCCTAAAGTCTCAGTACTCTCTTGCTGTGCTCTTATAATGAACAATGAACATACACTTAAATCTCTTGCTACTCAATGAGTACAATACAGACAGCTTATTCCACATTCTGTCTACTTTCAAAAAATATCTAAAATTTTTATACAAAATTAATATACTATTCTCTTTCAGTGTGATCTTCCATAAATATACACAAACACATAATGGCAAGAATAAATATAATGTCTTATTGAAGAACTAATAAAAACTTACAGAGTGACAGAAGTCATAAATGGGACTGAAATAATTTCTTAGTCTTTAGAAGGAGGAAAGACATTTATGCAGTCAGATACTAATTATGAATCATATATTCAGAAGCTTGTCTGGTTTAGGTCAATTAAGCCAAATTCACCCATACTGTAATACTACCTTGACTTCAGTTATGTCAGAGAATTAATTAACCTAACTGGACTATATCATCAGTTGGTATAAATTATAACAGATGCCCTTCTGGAGTACCCATTCTTTTCTTTAACTTACAGGACTCAGAAGTCCAGGAGCCATGCTGTGACTGAGAAAAAGACTTAAGTATATGCGTGACTTGATTCCTATGTATAAACTCTAATGGTAACAGTGGAAGTAAAATCTTTTTTTGTATTATCTCAGATCAGATATTTTCCTGAACTAAGTCTTTATTTACAACTTACAAAACATTTTTAGGACCCAAAGCCATTTCACAATGGCATAAGTCTGTATTTTCTAAATCTGTACTAATCTTTTGCTTTAAATTAGCAACACTCAGCAGACCCTCTGGCCTAAGATAGTAGGCTTTTGCTATCTCAGACCTCTACCTATACATTTTAAAGAACTTCACTGTGCCATTTAATAGCCAACCCCCCTGGTTTTGTTAGACGTTGATCTTTTAGAATATCCACTCTCTGAACTGAATTCTTTTACAGGAATATTTAATGCTAACTCAGAAAATGGATAGCAACAGATGTTTAGCAGGCATAGAAATCTTTCTAAATAGTGAAAAGCATGGACTATGTCTGTATTGTTATGTTAGCTCAGGTCTCATGCTTACAATATAGCCAACATCCCTAGCTAAGCTACTCTGCCTTCACAGTGGCCTGCAATCTGGCTTTTGTCAGAGCAAACCATCTGGCTCTGCTCCTCAGAGAAACTTAGCAGTAGAGCAAGGTTCACACTCAGACTCTCCCTACTCCAGTGGGGACTCAGCCATCCGAAGCATAAAGATGCACCCAACTACTTGTGAGAGTCCAATACTCTCTGACCAGGTTCTTTTAGATATTCCACACATTTATGGTGCAATGTTTAATATCAAAATTTACTTATTTGAAGATACTGATGTTACATAGGATTTTTTTTTGATTTAGTGGAGTGATACACCAATATGCTGAAATCACAACACAAGTGTAAGTTACACTTAGCAAAATATAGCAATTGTAAAGTACAGTTTAATCACAATACAAGTGTGATTCCCATTACCAATCTCTATCATATGCTCACCGTCATGACGCTGGGCATCCCCAATCACTGGGAAGGAAGGACTGGGTTGAAACCAGCTCAAGCCCATTGCTCTCTTCAAAATTATTTTGTAAGCTGTTCAGTTTTTATACTCTGTATTGGGCTGAGCCACACATACACTCCCCTCCATGGCTAACTCAGGGACACATTCACATTCTTGATGAACTCAGCCAGAAATATTTACACCACCAGTTGATCCACTCAGCTATGATGTAGTCAGTTGATYCATTCAACTGACATATCTAAAACAAAGCTCCAGTCCCCTTTGTGTTGAGATAAAGTCAGTTTTCTGTGCAACAGCTGTGGTCAGTCACACCCTACATCATCCCCTGAGTTTCATGGGCCCCTCGCCCTTGCCCATCTCCTCTGAGTCTTCTTCCATTGTAGGTGTTTATTGGTCAATCACACTACCCCACCATGTAGATATGCCGCTACCCTTTCTTCCTTCATCTCTGGCACCATCCTGAACATGACCCTGGTTTAGTGTTATTAGCGGTATTAGCTAAATAATCACAGAGAGAAATAGTCATTTCTCTCTGTACGCAGTTCATGCTCAGAGCAACCAGTAAGTTCTATATAATGTATACTACCATTGTGAAAATCTAACACATGTCAGTTTTTCAATCTCTGTTCACAGCAAGCAAGAAGTGGGACCAAGAAAGCGATTCCAAGGTCTAATTTCAAACCTCTCTCTTAGTATAGCAAGTGGACTTTATGCCCTGAGTTGAATCTTGAATTCAATCACAATGAAGGAACTCTGTAGTGATTCTGAATATTCAAAGTGCTATTTTGAATTAATACTAAAAGCAAAAACAGACTAAAATGTTTTACTACCATCAGCATTATAAAAGGAAAAACTGCTTAAGCTCTGTTCTAAATGAAGCTTATATAATCTAACACTTCTAAAGAACATCTCAAGAAAGACTTCACTATTTTCCCACACACACTTTTCTTGTCATCTATGAATAATAAGATTATGTATGCACATACTTCAAAAATGTTTGCATCTGAATTCAAGCTCTATGCTTCACATCTACCAAGTGAAATCAGAGAAAATAGTGCAAAGAGGTCTTTGTGAAGTCTGCACTCCTATGCTAAGGGAGGAGCCATTCTGCCTAACAGTTCTCGCGAGACATTTGCTGTTCTCTGAAATCTGCAGCTGCAACAGTTCCACAGCCGCCCCAGCAGTCACTTCTAGGCTGTCTCTATCTTTCTAGTCTTTTTTCCCCAGTGCCAATCTGTTCTGTAACTTCAACCCAATATTTTTTGTCCTATCCCCAGTGGCTTTGGAGAACAACTTATTATGTCACTGTTTGCAGCAACCTTTTACACATTTGAGAACTGCCTTTGTAGCGAATGAAGGCACAGACTCAAGAAGTGGTGCATCTTGAGACATTTATTGTTTGTTTCTGAGCATATTTATACTAAAAAGTTAGCTGCTTCAGCGGTTTTACAGACACACTTTGCTAAGCCAATCATCATGCTGATTAYGTCACAGGTAGCCAATCATTACACCGATCACGCACACAGCGATCATGCCTTGTACTTTGCTACTTGCTTCCTAGTTGGAGAAAAGCTGTCTTGTTCTTAACCTTGGTTCCCACTGGCTTCTGCTGGTTTATCTGTACTTTCTCGGGATGTATCATTCCCAGCTGCACCAGTGTCCTTGGTTATGTTTATCTGAGGCTCCTGTTGAGACTCCTTGTCTGAGCTGGTAACAGTTCCCCCATTCCCCTTTTCCCATGGCTTGCTACTTGCAACTTCCCTCCAACTTAACCCTGTCATGACCCTCCACATGCCTTCACATCTTTCCTAAACCTTTTGTCTTCCAGGCTAAACAAGTTCCAAAACTGACACTGAATTCCAGGTGTGGCTTCAAGCAGCAATCAGTAAATTCAAGGATTATTTTAATTACCAATATTGTTCCTGTTTTCACATGTCAGTGTGATGTTTGCTTCTCAGAGCAAAAGTCTATAAACTGGTAGTAGATGACAGAAAACGAAGTTCTTGCTAATGTATTATGATTGCCTCCATATTTTGCCCATGCTGGGTCTTGCAGTTATGTCTTGATACCTTGTTTGTGCTTTTTTCCTTCCACCCCCTTTTTTTTGGCATGTATGAAAAAAACAGCATAAGCAGAGATATGTTCCTTGCATGGATTGCCTCCTACTCATGAGGAATTAGAGGAATTTGCCTGAGTTTGTAAAATTTGCATTCTGCATTCCTATTATACAAAGAAAACCTTTTCTTGCTGTCATGTTGCTGAAGAGTGAGCAGAAATATGGCTATTCTGCCTAGGGTAACGTAGGGTACACTCCTACTGCAGTAGGGTGCCTCAAAGGGAGACTGGCTGCTTTCTCGTCTGTGTCCTTTGAGCAAAGGGACTGATCTGTGTGTGTGTTAGTGCATGGAAATGCAACACGTACAAGTTTCCAGATGTGTGCTGAAGCCTTTTGCATCTCCAAAAAACCCAGGAGTTGGAAGATCTATGTAAAGCAAAAGGTTTTCTGATGTCTACCCCTAGCTAGGGGACTTCTGCCTTCTCACTTCCCTCTCCTCTTTTCAAAATATAAGCTTATCTGGCAGTTAGTGTATAGTCCAGCACTCCGTGATTTCATAATTAGATTGGTCAGCACTAGCCCAGGTATGTCACACCAAAGGTGCTGCACTGTAACACATAGACATACTCCAGATGGCATAACATCTTCCTCAGTGCAAGGCACCCAGAATTTGTTTAAGAGCTTAAATTTTATGCCTAAACAAATATTATGGAGGTCAGTTGGTCTTCTGCTGGCAACTATTTGACAGATTCCAAGGATCTCTGACTAAATGCGAGCACTGATGAACTTTTCTATCTTCAGCACGGTACATGGCCCCAGCTGAAGACTGGCACAGTAGAGCTGAGAGCATCTCAGTAGTTGAAACTTCTCCTTGGGATTTCCCAGCTGGCCAGCTACATCCCAAACCTAGTCCCTCAGTGATGCCCATGTGGAACAACAGAGGTGTGAAAGGAACCCATCCCACAATAGCCAGTAAAAACAGAGAGTTCTGTACACTCCTCCTTTGATTCTTTGCATAGGAGAGGGAAAAAAAAAATCAATTAATTTGTTCCTAAACTTGAAGAGAATTCATGCAAATCAGTTCCTCCTGTGGTGCTTACTCTTCTACATTCTCAAGCCTATACTAGATCTTGAGCATCAAATTTCATCTGGTGAGATCTGTCAAAGAGATAGGAGGCCACTAAACAATTTGAGGTTATAAATCTGTCAAGTACAGAAAATAAAAGTAAAAAAATATTTGTAAAAGCAACTTTTAAACCACAAAGGAAATTAAATATATGAAGAAAAAAACAAAAGATTAAAACAGTGGTAACAGGAAACTGAGAAACCAATGGAAGAGGAGAAATCCATCTAATACTATATCCAAGGATTTCTATCATATTTGAAGGGTTCAAGTGGAACACTTCCCAAACTTACAATTAAATTAGTTCCAGTTATTTTAATTTGTCAGTTGTTCATTAAAATTTTCTGCTTACATGAGTTCAAAATTTTCAGATGTAATAGAGTGGTCTTCTAAACAATTTTAGAACTGTTTTTATTACATTGGAAAGGGGACAGCAGGAGTGATCTATACCTGTATTGCTAAAGCTTTCCCCTCATTTTTTATTTCTGTGCAGATATAGCATACTTGGGGATGGAAAGATATGGGGAAAAAGTGGAACAAATGAATGGGAATGATAGATAAAAAAAGAGGACAGTACAGAAGAATATGGACAGGAGATGGGTAAAGAAGCTACTAATCCTCTATAGAGAAGTCTAGAATTAGAGTATCTCCCCACACCCCTAGAGAGAAGATAGGTAGTGCTCTCTTCAAGTCAAAAAGAAAAAGATGCTGTTTTTTTCCATAAATGTTTTTGGTGAATTTTGAACCAAAGCTGTTCACCAGCTAAGGTGGTTCGTCAGAAACAGGCAGCAGATGACGAATATCTTTTAAGAGAATCTTAGGAAATTTTACCCAGTATCACATTTTTGGAAATCTGACTTAAAGTATGGCATACTTGTGGCTGGTAATTTTGCAACTAGATTTGACTTTAGCTATCCTTCATTTAGAGTGGCTAGGCTTACTTGATTCTGCATGTAATCAGCAAAGAGAAACAGACTTCTCTAGGTGGTAAGAATAAGCCTAAGGACCTAAATTATATTCCTGTTCAGGCTCATTAATTTACACCAGAGATGAAGATGTGGAAAAATCAAAACACCTCAGCTTCTGTGGGAGAAAAGGAAAAAAAAAAAAGAGAGACAGAAAGCCAGTATGAACAAGCAGTAGTTAATGGTGATCAGAAAGGAGGAGTATATGCGATCACCTGGCAATGAACTTCTTTGGTACTTTCTCCTGGACGGGATAGAGCTGCTGCCATCAGCACAAACACTCCAAAAGGCAGTGGCAGATGGCACTGTTCTCCACTGAGGAGGATACAATTTACATTTCCATACACAAGGTGCTTCCAGCTTGRCTACGTTCCTAAACCTAACAGTCACCACATCTAGCTGCCTTTGGAGGCTTCAGGTCTTAGGGTTTTCAGTTCTGTACCTCCAAAATGGATGTCTGAATTAAAAACTTCTTATCTAGATATTTTCCCAGGAGGAAGCTGTATATAKGAAACTCCATTTCCTGAGGATAATCCTACTGTCTGAACATACCAAACAGAACAAAACCCGTAAGTGAAACAGACTTGTAACTGGGAATATGGGTATTACCCAAGTGACAGTACTGCAACTTCCCAGCAGGTTGTGGTGTGTAAGCCAGTTTATAACTAACCAAAGAACCTTTTCTCTTCTGTAACTGTAAACTCAGTCCAACCTCAGATCTGAGAAATCCTGAGTCTTATACCAGGAAAGGATACTACAGGTAGGAAGGATTGACAGTAAGTATGGGAAAGGGCCTAGTCAGGAGAAGGTTGACTGAGAGATCTATACTGTTTAAGAACTACATTTATTTATTTAGAATTCTTAAAGCAGCAACTATGTAATTGGCTTTATCAAATTTGTTCTTGCATATGGCTTTCTGTTTGTTCCTAGCAAAAAGATACCACAGGCAACGTATTTGAAGGAAATTCCGTCCTTATTTGATGCCAACATTACCATAATATCCCAGCACCCAGACTGTGCCTTTAGGTACAGTGATGAGTGAAGAGTGCTCCATATAATTGCACATCCCAGTGTTAGAGGTTTTGCATTCTGAATGAAAGGACACAGTGCTCATCCAGGCAAATATTCATATTAGGAGAGCTAGTTTACAGAGATATTTGTAGCTGCAGCTAATATTTTAGATACAGCCCAACTACTTTGTGCCTTCCCTATGCAACCTGTGATCCTTTTTATATTCTGCCTCTTCTTTGTACATTTGCCAGTCCTTTTTTCAATGTCTCCGCTAGAACCAATGTAATTCTGTGCTTGGAGAACTCCAGAAAAGGGTCTATTTCTGAACTCAGCTTTATTTTTAGGTGCTTATTTCCTGGACATGTCTTTTAAATCTGTTAGAATGCTAGACAGGGACCTTTCTCAAAATGTATTGTGTTGTGATCAAATCCATAGTCTGAGTCACCCTGCTGTCCAGCAACAGATGACACTTCTGTGTGTTAACTTTTATGAACTGTTTCTATGAGTATCCTCCTGGGTTAGCTACAGTATTAGGACAGAAAATGGTCTTGTTTTCCACATGGAAAATCATAGCAGTCATTTTTCATTCTGTCTTTTGTACTGCTTTTTGCAGTACCTATACAGAAAGCTGACAGAAAATGTAGGGGCCACAGCACTGTATTTTTCCTTCAACTTGAGTCTGATTATTTTGCATCAACAAGCATCATTTCAGAGCTTTTTTTGCACAGATTCCCTTGCTATTTGGAGGCCTTTCTTTAAGATGAAGTTGTTTTTTCTGCAACAATTCTTCATGTATGGTGCTGACTTCACGAAATCGCTGGTTTTTAATTGTGAAAGTCTTTGGTATTGCTATACTAAGTTGTAGACACTGGAGTTCTCTACCCTGCAATGTGACTGCCTATATTCCTGTTCTGCTTCTTTGTTTCAAGCAACAATAATTTCAATTGTATTTTCATGTAACCTCCCACTGCCTAGTCTTTCCAATGTTTCAGACACTGAACCATATGGTCCAGTGCATAAGTACCTTAAGATGTAGGCTTTTAAACAGTCCCTAAAGAGTTTGAAAAGATTTGAACAGATTTCTTTGAAGTCAGGCCGAACTTCAATTTTTCAGCTAAAGACTTACAATTTTTGTAAATGATTATTAAAAAAAAAAGTCAGATTACATATACTTGAATATTCTATTTTAGACACTCCTTTGAGTGCATTGGCATAGGATTGAGTGAAAGAACTTCTCCCAAGAAAGTACCTCTCAGTAGAAGTYCAGAGTATACTTAGTCTTGATCAGACTTCAGAGAAGCAGTCACTACCATATTAGCAAATGGCCTCTTTCTAAATTTGATGTTTTCCATTTCTTGATATTTGACAGTATTTTTTCCTTACTCTCATTATCCAAGTCACCCAAAGTTGAGTGAAACTCACCCATCAGTTCTTACAGAGAAAAAAAAAAAAAGAGTTGTGATGTCATAAAATATAAATTTGCCTAGATTGTGGTGCCTAACAGCAAGTTCTCAGAGGTTAATAGGTCAAGAAAATAAGCTAAAATGCTGCCAGACAAGCTTAATCTACAGTGGGTGAGAATAGGCACTAACACATCACTTAGACACTGAAAGGCATGCAGGTGGGATCTGTTCCCTCCACAGTTTAGAAGAAAACGGAACCATTACCTTCAACTATCTACTACCAAGAGATTGACAAAAGAATTGTCTGCAGCCAGATACTTTTTTATAGCTTTAACAAAGACAAATTCACAAGATTTAAAAGGTAAAGTGAATTTCCAGTGAAATAAATAAAAGTCATTAAAAAGAAGCTCACAAATGGAGGACCATGTGGTCTAAGTCAATTAGCCATTGTAGGCTGATCTGTAAACCAATCAATTGGTCTAGCTGGTGAGTCAGATCAAGTCTGACCTGATGTACCTGAACTCAAAGTTGATTCTAAGATTTTCTGTCTTGATCCTATGATGATCTAAAGCTCACCAACAAGTTAACAAACCCAATTTATTGTTATATTATCCTTTATAAGTGCTTTCTCATTATACAATAATATACCTGATAAAATCAGTCTTTAAACAATCATTTTGCTTTGTGATAGCATACTTAAATACAATAAGGCATTTAGGGAGTTGTTTCAATATTACTTTGAGCTGTGACATTCTGAATCAACTGGATGAACTAAAATTCATAATGAGCACCTGTTTTCATAAGGACAATACTTTCTATTTATCTGATAGCCTCAGAAATTTCAGCCCAGTTTCCTCATATTTAGTCATATAATAATAATGCACTGCAGTTTATACTGCCCACCTAGGAAAAAGCAATCCATATGAATCCTTTTGTGGCCTGAAAAACTTAATAGTGCCCTGTGACATTCTGCCCAATATGTTTATTTCCAGAGCCATCTGCTGCCTATAGTTCAATAATAAGCATGATTTGGCTATAAGAACGGATTTTTGCATAGAGAAGCACCCATCCAGTTTGTATTGGCTGTCCTGAGGTCCATTTCAGAAGCATACATTTTTAGGTACTTGGAGGAAATAATTCATTCACCACACCCTTTTCTAAGGGGAGCTGGATGACCATGTTTTCTTCGGCATCACATCAATATTAAGTGTCCAAGGGTAAACACCTGCAACCTACACTTATATGTGGTTCACAGGCAAATACTTAATGAACTCAATTCCATAAAAAGAAAAAGTTATGTTACTTGTATTTTATTGCTGGAAGACAAACATGCCTATTTCAGACCAGTACTTAAAACATCCTAGAAGGCAGCAAGCAACTCTTAATAAGAATGACACTTGACTTATGTTTGAAGAATATTTGGACTTCGACTTGGAAGCAGTCAAACATTAGGAATGGACAAAAAAGGAAAAGGTTCATTTTGAACAGAATGTAGAAACCATGTCTGGTAGTGCAGAACAAAGGGTAAATACTTGTTTTGAGCATCATGGCAAGGGGCACTAGCAGTATTTTATGCACAAGGCATGCATAAAACTGACATGAAAATTACATCCAGTAGCTTTTGTCTTAATAGGCTCCCCACATGATGACCAGTCATATGCTTGAATGGTGACCAAAATAGGTATGTGAAATACTCAAGTAAAACAGATGTTGTAAAACGCCACAGTCTCTATACTTCCCCCTCAGCTTCTGATGATGTAATTTTTCTATTAGGTGGTGTCAGAAACAAGGACTGGGCTCAAAGTCCAGCATTCACTGGAAAATTTCAGAGCAGCTTGTCTCTGTCCCATACACTAAACCAAGGAAAAATGTATATGCTACCCTGTATCCTATGTCATTGAAGTTGATTTCACCAAAAAAGCCATACTATATCTTTTTTCCGCCATCCTCAAAAGAACCTGTATACAAAACAAAAAGCACTGATCTGTCTGTTCAACTTGAGCTAATCACAAGGTATCATCTAGCCAAGCCATTATTAATTTCAGAACTAGAATTGTTAGATTAGTGGTTCCTTTGCTGCCAAGTAGCCACCTTTTACTGTTTTGAGCTTCAATGCTGATTAGAGCTCAATGCATACCTCAACTCTTCCTGGTTTCAATAGACAGAGACCACTAGACAAAGACCAAAACCACTGTGTCTTCTCTCTGTGTTTTCTTCAACACTTTTCATCAGAACAGCAAAAATTTTCATCCTGAAGACAAGAATAAAATAAAATTCACCTAGAACTGATAGGCTTGCCACCTTGCTGACAACTGCTGTTTCTGCCTGCCTAACTGAAGCAGCCTTGCTTGCTTTGACCTACAGTAGCAGAAATATGCCCAGTTTTCCCAGGCTCCAGCACAGGTAGATTTATAAGCAGGTTCATGGTTACTCTTACTGGAGTCATTTCACTATCCCCCAGGCAACTGCCTATTTTTGCTTGTGAATAAGGCCACTCACCCTTCTTCTTCATAGCATTTTCTTGATACTGTCTCCTTATCCACAACTCAGTGATTTCAGTTCTGGTGATTACTGGTCACAATAAAAGACTTGGGATCTATTCAACTATACCTTTGAACTCTGCAGACTTTATTAGATGAGACAAAGCACCACACCTTAGCCCCACCAGAAGGTCTCTCATAAATGGTAGGTCCATGTCCAGCATCTCATTGAAGGCCTAAATGAGCAAAGAGCACATTATCTCAGAGAGTGCTTTTTCTCATAGATTTCTCAAAGCACCTGAATCAGCCAGCTGCCAGATATTCTGGGAGCAGTGAACCCTGCTCGTAGATAGCACAATCACCAGGTGTCATATTGGGTTAAACGTTACAGGTGTCATGCAAGATACACCTCTCTCAGCATCACCTGTTTCAAAACTGAGTTGTAATGGGGCCACATCTATTTTCTCTTGAAGCAAGGATAGCTATAGATAAATAAGAGGCATCAGTATATGGGACAAAAATGGAGACTGGCTCCAGTGTGTATATGTACTATCTGTAGATGCCTATTCAGTAATAATTTATGAGAACCCTTCATGAATGGAATTGTGAGGTAAACCTTTAGACCTATTTAACCTTTCTAATTTCAGGAAATGAAATTCTTAAGAGGGCATTACTGGATTTTTTTTCTGTGCTAATGTGTTGCCTCCTGGTTACTAAAGTCTCCACACATTTAGGACAGTCCACACACTGGACTGGCTATTATTTAAAWGATGAAATGAGCTTGTGAGGTGTAATAGGCCTAATGGGCAATAGGAATGAATATGGAGGGTAGGGAGAATTGATTAGCCAGTGGGATACCAGTAAATACAAAGTGCTTAATCACAGGTGAACTCAGCACCTTGATCTCCCGATCAATAGCACTTGCAGGTTCAGATCACACAAGGAAGTTTGGGGCTTAAAGAGAACACAGAAGGTATTCTCCCTTCTTTGGTGTGCCGCATTTATATGTTCCATTTCATTCTAGCAATCCAAAAGCTTTTAGAATTTTGTAAATGAAGAAATCACTTCACTATTTCAGAGAGAAAAAAAAAGCTGTTCAGCATATGAGACTAGCATGGATCTGGGAGTAGAAAAGTACTATATCGTATTATAGCACTATGGCTTGAGGAAAATAGATTTAGACAGGCAGTACTTTCTAATCTAAATAAGTACTTAATCAAGATAGAGGTTAGTTACCTACACCCTGGAAAAAATCCTACAAAGTTTTTGAATGGGCATAGGACCAACGTCTACCATGAGAGATGCCACCTTTCACAGAATCACAGAATCGCTGAGGTTGGAAGGGACCTCTGGAGATCATCTAGTCCAACCCCCCTGCTCAAGCAGGCTCACCTAGAGCACATTGCACAGGATTGCATCCAGGCATGTTTTGAATATCTCCAGAGAAGGAGACTCCACCACCTCTCTGGGCAACCTGTTCCAGTGCTCTGTCACCCTCACAGTGAAAAAGTTTTTCCTCAT
>NW_020450665.1:3938775-4019326 GCF_003343035.1 Apteryx rowi | reverse complement strand
TGAGGAGAAGATGACCTGGGCTCCCAGACCCTTGACCACCATCCCCAGAGCTCTGAAATCCTGCTTGATGGTCTCCAGTTTGCCTTTGGTGTCATTGGCGCCCACATGGAAAAGCAGCAGTGGGTAATAGTCCGAAGAATGGACGAGCCTAGGCAGTCTTTAACTTCCCTCATTGTCTTTAACAGGCAGAAGCGCAATAAAATCTGTAACTAGCCTAAGGAAGAGTGAGCTAGAGAGAGACATAGTTTGCTTTTTCCTTGAGTTAGAAAGAAAAGAAGGAGTGATAAAATCTGTACACAAGGCTTCTGTTTTAGCCAGCAACCACTGAGCTGTCCCTGCTGTGAACTGATAACAGAGACTGATAATAAATGTAGACTAACTCTATCAACCATACAGACTATTGTGCTCCTCTGAAAATAGGAATAAAATCAAGTAGCGCCAAAGAGGAACCAGAATGAATTCTTAGAGACAACTGTGAACTTTGACCATTCGGTTAAYAGAAAACTTGGACACAGGCCACCTGAGGACAGGCTTGAAAAACATAAATCCCAACCAACACTGTGCTGTCTTAACTCTCAGGGTTTCAATTCCATATATATAAATGTTGTTTGATAACCTCAGGATTGGAAAAATAATTAAAAAATGAAGCAATGTTGCATTGGGCTATTCATACTGAAAGTTCCACTAGAAAACAGATTTTTGTATTTGTGTGATTATTCTTCATAAAAGTATCTTTATTCTTATCCTACAGTGCTAGAATTTTTSGCATGCAACAAGTAGCTTGGTCCTTAGTAATTGAAAGTGTACACAGACACCCAAACTTAAGCTAGCYGCCTGTTGGCACATCTGATCCTGCGCTGCTGCTTGCACCATGCAGATGAGAGGACTGTTATGAACGTTCACCAAGTGTCCTCCATCTCTGCTCTGCATAATTCCATATAATTGTATTATATTGTTCTGCACTGCTGTCTAAATGTAATGCTGCAAATGGTATCCTCAGAGCCTTTCAAACTTTGAGGGTCCCTCTGATGCCTGCAGACCCCTTGTAATGGAAAATGTTAAAGCTGAGACTGGGGCAAAAGGAAAGAATTTTAAAAAGTGGGTAAAATACTGAAATTAAGGATAAAAACAGGGAAAAAGTGAAAGGGAAAAACATTATCTTACCATGGAAACTGTCGGTGTGATGTATAAAAAAGGGTTTGTCAGCATTTCCTTTTCAAATCCCCTATTTACAGGGATTTATAACTCAGCTRTAGAAAGTCTCTCCAGGCTGAAATATGGCTTGTAAGGTCTCTGACAAGAAGCTTTAAAAATGTACTTAACTGTTTCATTTTTATGTATAAAATAGTGAATGTTAACTATTTTTAAGAGCTAAATGAAGAACTGGCAGGGTAATTTGACACATTCTTTGATTTCAAAAACCTTGATTTTTTGGTGTATCATTTACAATTTTGCTATATCATTTCTGCAAATAATTCTAGGTACTGAACTTCTACAGAATTTCAAAATGTGGCAGATGCTATTTTTGATTAAATAGGTAGAGACTGATCGAGGCATCCAGCTGTACTTTTCCTGTCTGGGGCTATGCATTTCCTGAAGATGGAAGGGGGAAATAAAAGTCACTGAAGTTCCTTTACCACTGAAAGGGTGTTTCTAAGCATGAACAATTCTCAGATCATCCAATCTGCAAATGCTCTTTGACTATCACATCCTCAGAGTATCTACTCCCTAGGTGGATAAAAACAACTTCTAGAATGCAGTTTTGCTTGCAAGTGGTCAAAATTCCAAGTCTGAAATTTGCTACCTGCAAATATTTTGCAGTATTTTCTTAAAAAAATGCTTTTTCTGCAAATATTCCTGCCAATGAGCTCCTTCAGTAGACTATTTAAAAGAATAATCACAAAGGGGACATTATAGCAAAGCAAACAGAAGATGCATCTATTTGCAAGCATGCTATCTGCAGCAGGCCCACTGTTCCATCCTCTTATGTTTATAACTCTGTTTTGCTAATTTTTATGGAAGCTATTCTAGTAGTCTATTTTTCACCCAGTCACACCACATTTTGAGCAAGTGAAGACTGTATAAAAATATTTGTGTTTCTATAAAAATTCAGTATGCTCACAAGCAGGCTTAAAAATTCACTGTCATGCTTGATAGCAGTGAATATAGAAATGGCTACATAGGCAACATGAATTAGACTTTTTCCCATCACCAAACAGAATGGAACAAAAATCTTTGAAAACTTGGAACCCACAYACTCAGGTACAAATCTAATTCCTTTTTTTTATTTTTATTTCTTAGCAATTGAAAATGAAAACAGACTGATGAAGTAAAAGTAATAATCTTCCTCCAGGTTTATGTTTGTTTTAATCTAACCTCTTACTGACATATGCACCAGTGACCCCTCAGATCTGAATTTAAAAAAAAAAGGAAAATTTTTGTTCTTAATACTGTGGTGTTAGATGCTGTGATAGAAAACAAACTACTGACATTTAGGTCATAAGGGAAAGGAGAAAGTGCTTTCTGCCTGAATTGGAAGCACTGAATTTTCCATGAGTAGTTCCAGCTTCAAATTCTGTTCAAACCTGTCCACATTTGAACCATCCAGCTGTAGTGCAAGAGGTGTTCATTGCTTGATGGAGATGTGCCAAGGCATACGGAACTGGGAAAAATTGCTTTATGCAATACATGCTTTGGCACACAGTGCTTCTGAACATGTCACAGCAATTAAAGAAGGGAGAGAAACTGTACTGAACTGGCAGATATCACTGGTTCAGTGCCTGCGCTAGACAGGGTTCATTCTGGGGAGGGGAGCTGGCGGATCAAAGGATTGCTGCCGGAGGAGGGTGCCTCTGTGCAGCGTAACATTGGGCAAAGCCAGAGTACAACAGCAAGAGTATGGAGGAATGGGGTAGTTGTAGAGATTTATAGGCTTTTGTTAGAGACTGTTCTTTTCCCCCTTTTCTTTCCCTTTTTTGCCCTTTCCCTCTGGCTTATGTGTTCTAAATAATGGGAAAGATAGGGGATATGTAAGTCACTTTTTTTTTTTTAATGCTGTTTTTCTTCCTAGAGTGATCTTGCAGATCTGTTTTGTAGATTCCTCCTAGATAAAACAGACTTAAAAAGCTGGAAAATGGTAATTCCTGATGCTTACACATTTGTGTGGAACTTCTAGATACAATTTCTTTATTATTTTCAAAACTCGGTTATTTCTGGACAGGTGAGACCATATCTAAATGTAATAAAATTATTGTCTTTCGGGACTTATTTTCAAAAAAGAAGCCCCCCCACCCCACTTCAGGAAAAGTAGAAATGAATTATATCTTGCCTCAGGCTTGAACTGGGCTGCAAACCTGCGACGGTCAAGACGGATGCAAGTCTGGGGATGGAATATAATTCCAGAAAAGTTCCATTGGTGTTTTAAATCCAAAAGACGTTTTCATCAAAGTATTGATAAAATACTGTTTTGTAAATGGATCTCAACTTTCCTCTTCAGCTCCGTCTCCTTTATCCACTATAGTAATTGCAGCATATCCAGGAGTTAAGAATCTAGGAAAAATGTGCTCTTTTACATAAACCGTAAGTGGCATAATACCTAGCAACAACAGATGCCTAGAATTTCAGATAAATAGGTAACTTGTCTCTCAGAGTTGAGGTTGTACGATGTCACTGTGCTCTAAAAAAAAAACAGATTTATGAAAATTGCAAGACTAAATAAAAGCCTAATTCTTTGTATTTGTTATTTTGTTACAAGTGAAGCATCATGTATTTCAGGTGATCTAAGTTAGTCACTGCATTCAGTGATTCCAAAAACTACAACCATACAAAATAAAAGCAAAGTGATAGGCAGCATTCTTTTGAACGTAATTAATACAGTGAAAATAAAACATGAAATACTGTGATTGATTTTGTGTGTGTGCATATGTGCATGCTCAATATAGGAACAGCACCAAATCTCAAGAGTAACAAAGCTATTATACACAGTATTGGTTATCCAGCTTTATCAGAATATAATTGGCCCTCAGGGAATATAACAACGCAGAGTAACAAGTAAAATACATAGTACAATAGCAAGTGAGCATAGAATGTTAAAAAATGCAATTATTTTGTAATATTTAAAAATAATGATTTTGGAATAGATCCTTTCTTAATTTGTTTGGATGAAAATAAAAAACTAAATTACAAGTATTTTATTATTAACATGATTATCAGTGAAAAACAAATTTAAATAAGTCTGGGAAATATTTACAGATACTCCCACCGTGTCTAAAAAGCTAGCTTTCGTCAGTTATGTTTTGCAATCACAAAAAAAACAAAACCATCTGAATAACCCAGTTTATTATGCCCAGTGTTTCTACGGATGCTTAAGGCATGTAAAGCAACAATGCATACGTGCATTTTTACATGCTTAAGTGAATATGGGAGTGAATGAGGATGACTGCCTGACCTCAGTCCTCTTGAAGTTATCGACAGACCAGACCAAAAGGTAATTTTGGCAATACTTTAAGGCAGGTGTGTTTTGGAAAGTGATAAGGAGGAGTATGACAGGGAATAATGTCTCTGCTCTATGGCTCCATTCCTAACATTCTTATTCCGGGCTTTTGAAAGGGTAAAGAGTTACATAAGCTTATACATTTGTGGTGTTGTCATGCATTTTAAAATGCCATCATCATCTGTGTTGCTGCAGTGCTGTTTCTGCCAGGCACCGTGGAACAAAGAGACTGCATCCAAGAAAGTTCATAATTAAATTAATTACAAGATGCAATAGAAAGATATAATGAAGTGGAGGAGTGACAGGAAACAGTGAGACAGTTTTGAACAACACAAGAATGACACTCACTGTGGACATGGCACACTGGCTGTCCAGCTGCCACCAAGTGTATTGTTGGCATGCCAAAGCAGGTAGATATGAATGACAGATTTAAGGGAGGCAATGCATTACCTTTGTTGACTTTTCCATGCGACAGGGGTACCATAGGAAATTGCATGAGAATGACTGTCTGAAAAATATGACATCTGAATATACATGCCACTGGCAAAGGCAAATGTGTATGACAATAGTGCAGTAAAGATCAAAAGCAGGCCATCAGTCATGAATGCCTTTKCACTGTTAAACCTCCGTAAAAAAATAAGTTCAAATTTGACCAAGTTATTTTCCTCACAGAAAAATCTCCATTTGCTCATATACCCCATCAAGACTTGCGAATGACTGTTGCTAAATTCTGCAAATACTCCACCTTCCTTGAGTGTGCTTGAGTCTCTCTTGGGATCAAGAACAGCAGATAGGTGCCATGGATGGGGGAACAAATTACAAACATGGGAGAAGGAACAAAACTGGAAGAGSAGCAAAGATAATTATAAGACAAGGGAAGAGGGACAGGATGGAAAGAAGAGCCATARAAGAGGGAAAACTGCAGCAAAAGGGAGTTTAAGCAGAGCATTAAAGATCTGTAGAGCACACTCTCCTAGAACTAAATTGCTAAGTCTTAAAACACTTTCTATGTAAAATACCATTTGCTGATTCAACTATTAGCACTGAGTGATGCATCTAAATGTCTCTGCCTTGTTGATGACAGGTGTAGGGATCAGTACAGTCCAAAAATAAACACTTCTGTTTTCACCTTTTTTTCAGGTCTGAAAAGTGTAGGAAATGACCTTTAAAAGTACATAGATGAATTACTATTGCAATTGCTATGCCAAAGACTTAAAAGTTAGAACAGCAAAACCAAGGTTGTCTGTGCAACCTCAGTTCAACCCCTGAACRCAGATGTGATCTTTCATTATAAATTCACACAGAATTTTTGTCTTCTCCTGACTCCTGCTGGATGCTCTTTGTCACCTCTCTGTGTGGCCTCACAAGTGCTCAGATCTAGGGAAAAAAAACAGAATATGTGGTGCAGCATAGGAACTATTCACACTGAAATGGGTTAAGATCACTTGTGTACAATATTCCTTTACGGTAAATGTTGTCAGTTTTAACAGCAGTAATAAATTATCCATTAGTATTGCATGTTCTGCTATTAACAGTAAGACAAGTACAAACACTTACCCTCCTATCTTAATTAAAAAAAAAAGTGTTATACTTCTTCTCAAAAGGGATGATACTCACTTGATTACTGTAAGCATAATCACACTCAGCTTTAACCACAACAAATTATCCATCACTCTCCCATCTTATGCTGTTAATGGCAATGTAAGTACAATCTTCAAAAGCAGCCAGTAATGCCAGACTAGGGGTTGCTTCATTAGTTATCCAAAAATAGCAGAAAACTAACTTTTATATCATTCCAAGATCCCTGCACTTTCTAAAAAAATGTATGTTTACCCCTATCTGCCCCCTTTTCAGACAAAAGCTATATTATGGTAGAAGTTCTAATACACTCTTGTGCTTCAGGCAGACTTAGTTTTCCAAACTAATGGGAGCTTATTATCTTGCATTATATTAGTTAGCTCTGCAACGTAAAACTGTCCATAATATACCTCAATATTATTGTGTCATGTTGACAGAAAATGCTAAAATGGGAAATGCAATGGCTGGCTACATCACTGAGGTTGCTCCTGGGAGTTCTAACAASTTATGAATGTCCTAACAGAACAAGAACAGAGATTAAATAAAGCCACAGGTTTTTATCCTGCAAAGTAGCTATAGAAAGAGACTATTTCTAATGTTAGCTGTTCAAATAATCAGGCACCAAAGGGGCACAAGGATTCTCATGCTGAGGAAGACCAATGAATAACACCAAGAGGTTTTGCTCTTCTAGCAACGGCATACACAAGAGATTTAGGAAAAAGATGCAAAGCCCAAATGGCATACTCGGTAACTGTGGATTATACAGGGGCAGAGGGCAGGTTTCTCCCAACCTCAGTCACTCAGCTTGTGCTCTGAAACATGATGGCTCTCTTTGTAATTTTCATCTTGATTACTGTTACAGTAGTTTCCATCTTCATTTATATTTACCTTTCTGTATTAAGGACACAGTTTACTGGCAACAGGATTAAAAGGTCCTGAAATATACAAATAGATCATTAGAGACAAATTCCATTTATAACTAATGTGCTTCTTAAGGCACAGAACAGGTAATGATCAGACGGTGACAGACAAAAAAAAAAAGGCTGAAATTGCACTTAAAAAAAAAAATCTGAATATTTCCATGTT
Source organism: Apteryx rowi (assembly GCF_003343035.1). Taxonomy (NCBI): domain Eukaryota; kingdom Metazoa; phylum Chordata; class Aves; order Apterygiformes; family Apterygidae; genus Apteryx; species Apteryx rowi. The sequence continues at coordinate 4,012,170 of NW_020450665.1, read as the reverse complement.
TAGCAGTATGTTTATTGTCTTAGTTTCCACTGCAAGTAAGTGGATTAACCTTCCCAGAAAAAATGGCATGCCACTCCCTCCAGGATCTAAAGGCAATGCTATATTCCCCTTGAAGCCAAAGGGGAATTCCCTCCTGAGATTTTGCACCATAGGCCCCAGATAATCAAGTAGTAGCAGCTCTATTCCTTCCCTGTTGGCTGGCCCTGAGGCTCTTGCAGTTGCTCTACCAGCCCCAGTTGGCTGATCCCTCACAGCTTGGCTCGCACTCCAACCCTCCAGCTCTCCCAAAACCTCCCACATTCAACAAGCACTTATGTCCCATCAGAGTTTTTTACCAAAATCTTTCATGATCTGAACCTGCATTTCCTCTCCCCACACTGTTTCTTCCTTCCTTTTAGGCTACATTCATGTTGGGTCCCTAAGCTTTGCCCAAATACTTTTGCTGATAAAGGAACCTTTCCTAATTTTACGAATAGAGAGAATTTTCTCAGGATTCCATTAGACACATAGTCGGGTTGTTCTTTCTGTGACTTTCTCAACCTTGGCCTCTACAATGTGCTTTTACTTCTGACTTAGCCTCCACCTGCTCCATGACTGACTCAGGCTGCTGGACACCTTTTTCTACATTCTCAAAACACCTCATATAACAAGGGCCTGGGAAATGAAACCATCCAAACACACTTGTTTGGGAAGGAAAAAGTGAATAAGGCAATTTTGGAGCAAGAGTTAGCGAGTCCAGTCACACAAGACAAATGAAAAAAATCTAAAAAGTTCAGAAGAAAAGAATCTAAAATCTGAAAGAATCTAAAAAGTGGCAACATTCCCTTTTCTGATATCAGCTCTGTAATAGAATGTTTTGAGGTTACTGTGGTACCAATCCTCCAATCTGACTATTATATGTTAGGCCCCAGAAGAAAATAATAGCAGATTTATGCAGAGAAATAACATTACATAGTAATGTTTAACTGGTTATTGTGGATTTTCTTTAGATTTCTATATGTTTCTTTATACTAGATCCAGGAATTCAATCATGAAAAAATTAAAGCATCTTTCCTGATATAATACTTCAGGGTAATAAATCAGGTTATGGGTGACAGTTTGTGAAAATTACAAACTGTAGAGACATTATACTTCCAGCACATCACATCAAACCTATGACATATCGTGAAATGAACTAGAAAAGTAAGATAGGTTAATAGAAATCTGCATATCCCAAAGGAATAATGTACTGGAGTTCATGTCACCTACTGATGCTACAGGTAAGTTGACAGTGTTCACAAAAGTTCACACTTTTGCCCTAAATAAACTCCTGACTATCCAGGAACTCCAAAGTTTTCTTATCTCTGACTTCTTATAAAATCCCTCATCTGAAAGCATGATGCACAGAACCAAGAAAAATGACCGAAAAAACATGTCTAACAATAGATGCATATAGAAGAGTATCAAGAATTGATTGATGCTAAGACACCTCCGAGCTGGTCCTTAACTCATTTGAATTGCCAAACCACCCTAGGAGTAACCTATGAGGACCACAACCTTCTGAGGGGGGAAAAGTCCTGTTGGCCTGGGCAGGAACCTCTGTGGTCAAGATTTGATAATCCAGAAGAATGAGTTGCTCAGAACTGACTGCTCACTCCTGTACTCTGGCAGATGACCAGATCTGTAGCAGGAAGCCAAGATCCTAGTCAAAAACTCTTCACTGTAGTGAAGAGTAACAAAGAATAACAGTCATTTACAATGAATTCCTTTTCTCCACTCTAATGAAGTTCCTTGTTCGAAGGTACAAGGCAGCATCTCTCCCTATGTATTAATCCCTATTACAAAAGAAGGATGYGGTCTGGCATACTGAAGATGCCAACAGAGTATTTAAAATTATCTTCTTCAAATAAACTTGTAATTGCCAGCCACTGTATTTTTCACCACCAGTGTGCATTGTCAGGCAACTCCTGGATTTTTAAAAATATGGGCTTGCCTATATGTTTATATATGTTTGTACACATATGTTTATGTGTATAAACAACATAGAAACAATGGGCCTAAAGAAAGAACTGTGTTGTTTCCAGATTTCATGCATTTATTCTTTGTTCTCTTGGTGCTGCGACACAACTCTGACTTGCAGCTGGACTAAGTAGTGGCTGCATTGAAATACATTTCAAGAATTCCAACGTGAGATGTTATTTTTCCTCAGAAGCAGAGAAAGCAGGTCACACACACACTCTGCTGACTCAGGAGCCGGTCTAACTGAAAAGAGGGACAACTGGGGAGTGGGGGGAGGCAGGAATTGAAGTTAGTTTAATTCAAGGGGAAAGGAACTGAACATCAAAAAGTTGGAAACGCATGCAGCTTCAACCCATTGTTTCAGACACACTCACAAACAGTGATTAAATGGAAACACAGCAGGTGTAAAAACAAAATCTGACCTTAATTGCTTTGTTGGAAACTCAGGCTTTTGTTTGAGGTAGGTTTAGTATAGCTCTCATGCTGTTGCATAGTTAAAATATTTTCCTCTAAGTAAATGTGTTAGGTATCGATAAGTTTGTTTTAAGTTTTATATAATTAAAGTAGGAAATAGAATATGGACATGTTTGTGACCTGAAAAACTATTTGATAGATAAGTATATGTGGGGCCACAAAACTATGCTACAAAAACATGCATAGAATAAAACAGAGGACAGCCAAGGCCCTCTGCCCTCAGTGAGATTATTTGTTTACTCTAAATCATGCATCAGCATTAAAATTGCAGGGAGAAAGCACCCCTCCTTCCCCCAGTAATAGCACAGATGGAAGAGACCACCAGCTGGAGACTTTTCAGTATTTTTGTGTATAGAACTGATATCTCCAGAAATTAAAAGCTGTATCTACTTATTTGTTTGCTCCTGTGATAAGTATGCTAATTGGACAAACAAGAACAGCCACTTGCAAATACAYTGCTACAAGATTTACTGTTTAATATCCACTCTAGCAATGAAAATGATTCTGTTTATGTTAGAAAAGAGAAGCCAAGGAGAAAGGTCATTATGTTCTGTCTGCAGCTTTCATTCCTAATATGTGATTCTCATTTCTCAGTAAGGGGAAAATCAATACTCTCTTTAAGTTGCCTTGGATTTCAAAAAGATAGAGCTTTTACCCACTGCATGGCAGTGATTTAAAATGACTGTGAGATGCATTATGCAATGCTGTCTTTACAAAGCTCTAAGATTCACTTTAACATTTTTTAATTGTGCCATTGAGTCTTGTCTAGACTAGGAAAAATGAACATTTCAAGTGCTATGATAGTTTACTATAAATTTAACTCCTTCCTTTATTAGTTGCTTCTTAACACCTTACTCTTCTCGTCAGCTCTGATTTAGATGAGAGAAGATTTAAGGCAGACATGGCACACATGATTTCTGACAAAAACAGAAGTACTGATCGGGCTAGTTACTAGGGCTCAGATACCAAGGAGTTGTGTCTGTAACAGAGATGCCCAGATATTTTGCTTWTTTTTTTTTTCTTCTCTTTTCTTTTTTAATTCTAAGATCAGATTCTGAACTTAAATAGCTGGGTTGGAAAGGTGGAGAAAAATAGCTCAGTCATTATGGAAAATGATAAGGAGATTAAAAACAAGCTCTAGGACAATTCTATCACAAAAAGATGTTGCTTATATGTGGAAAATACCCTATGAACTAGAGACAAGCCTGAACACAAAGAGGAGGAACAACAGAGACAGGAGCAGGAGTTCTTACTACCAGATGTGAAGGAGCAAACAGGTTAGCAGCAAGTAGAAGTCTGGAATTAGCACCTGGACGTGTAATCATTCACTGATCTAGGACACAGCATACTCCACCATTAGTCATCAACAAAAAGTTAACAAAGGCAAGCATAAGTATGTTTATCATAGGAAGAAACATTTTGCAAAAAATATAGTTCGGCTTATAGAGATCAATATCACCCCTGACATCATGAACTGAAATACTGAGCACTAAAACCACAARCCCCATCTCCTTGGGATGAGGGTCCCATCTACAAAAGCACATCTAAACATATATTCTGACCTAGTTTTAAGCATGTGTTTGAGAACTCTGAGGCACTAGGCAGTAAAAGAGTAACTAATTCAGTTCTAGTGAGTACCTTCTTCCTGCAGTTGCTGGGGCATGCCACACTACCAGCTGAACAAGCCTGTACATGAATAGTTATTATCCACCATTTATGAGGGATCTCAGGTCTGGATCCAGACTGGGATCCTGACTTGTCAGCCCATAACTATGGGATTTCCTTAATTTTAGTCTCAAATTCCAAGTTATGCATAACCATTTCCAATAATCCCTGTATTGTTTTCCTTCCTCCTTTCTTTTTTTTATATAGAACACAGAATTTAAAGTTGATGTATGTAAAAAATAAAAGATGTCATTGCCACCTGCTCCTTTCCCCTCACCATCACTCACTAAAGACACCATCTGGGAGTGACAAGCAACCAGAGCAGGGAGTGAGCAGTCCATATGTTAAAATTTAAAATCTGACAGCCCTATTCTGGCCTTTCCATCACCCATTATCTTTATATTTTGTGGTTTTGGTACTGTAACTAGTCTCTGTAACATTTCCAAGGACTAARCCTTTTTTTTTTTCTTTTTTTTCTTTTTTTTTTTGCTGTGGATAGATTTTTATTTTAGTTAGGTTAAATCTTTCATTTAAGCTGAAATCCAGCAACTTCTGTCCACTTTCAGACTTCTCCCTCAAATTTAGTGTGGGAAGGAATGAGATGATTTAAATATCACATCTCTTCCCCCCAAACCTGTGGCAATTACTGTACAGCTAATTTATTTAATTATTAGACTAGAAAGATCAGAAAGAAAACACAGTTCTCTCATGTTTTTGCATTAGCCTGTGAATGTGACAAAGCTCTGGGTACTGTTAAGAATTCTTCACAAATTCAGTGACAAACCTAAATATCTTCTTCCCTCTCCTCACTTCTTTCCCAACATCCCACTTTAAAGATTTGCTGTATCATTTCACATTCATCTGAAGAGCTGGTGAAACTCTTACTCCGCAACAAGGGAAATATAATAATAATTTTTTAAAAAGTATTCATGACACTATAAAAATTGGTTGGAGAAATTCAGAGAAAGATGTTACACCCRAAATGATGCTCGTTTGTTTACCGTCCCTGGACCCAATTTTCAGGAGACTGACTCCTCTTGTAATGGTGAAACTTGTGGGCGCATAACTCTGTAAAGGTTTTTCATGTGTATTCAGGTGGGAGACATTATAATCTAGGCTTAAACAGATGGAGCAAAAAATAACTTGGGAAAAAGGCCAGACACACAAACTTTTGTATGTACAAAACAAAGACAGATTGAAGCATTCCACTGAGTAGCAGCATATCTCGTACATTTATCTTTTGAATGGATACATTTGTTTAAAAGCACAAGAGAGTTCTGCAAGACTTCATGAACATCTGAAAGAGGTTTAGACATTGCAAGACTTTACTATTACATACTGAATAAAAACGGCACCCAGTAAGACTCTTTGAAACTGAAATTACGCTAAGCAGTTACTTTAAAATAAAACCTGCAACTACACCTGATAAAAGCTTCTGAATGCTTTTATACTTCTCTCATAATTCTTTCGAGGTTATTCAGGGCCAAAACAAATATTTTTAATGCCACTTGGGAAGCGTTCTGACTAGCCAGACAACACAACAGATACCTCTAGGATGTGCATGAAATCAAGGGAGAGGGAGGAGAGAAAGATGCTGCTCATCAAGAGACCTGCTGGTGAAATATAATTTACACTTTCAAAAGGTCCTATGAATTTGCTGGACATTATAATTTTAATGTTCACTTTCTCAGAAATTTTCTAAATTTTAAACTTCTGTGCAGACTTAAGAACGTATTTTTAAAATACTCGATTCAAATAGCCAATACTACCAGTCAAAATYGAAGTGGATAAGGATCAGATTCTGCCATCTTCGCACCTCTGGATTAAGGTAAAAATCAGCAATATTTATCACAGAGAAAAGGTTTACTTTGAGCTGGCTCTACTGGAAAAGAAGCAAGGATTAGTTCAGCACTATGCAGAGAATTATTTCAGCCACAGTGAGTACAATTCTGAGATTTACAGCTGAAGAACTAGCTACATTATATCAATGAGAACCTAACTTGTAAAAAGTGTGTATTTTACACCTGCTCTTCATCTTCCCCCCCTCATATTTTGGAGCCCAATTGTTGTGACTGCTAGCTGTGACCAGACTGTCAATTATCTGGCTCCCACACTGAATTGCTGGATCACGCCCAACACCTCTTATTTATGAGGCTAAAACTAAAACCAGGTGTCCACTGTTTGCATAGAGGTGCTCTATTAGGAGAGATCCTATAGGGAAACTTTCTTTTATTTGAGCTATAAAAGATATTGATACTTTTAAATCTGAAAGGTCAGCAAATAATTAGGGGTTCCTGAACCCTCACGCTAGGAGGAAAAGTGGTAATGGAGTCAGGAGCCCTCCTGATACAGTGCAGTTTCTTTAAAAAGTACCTATAGAAGCCCAGAGAAACAAGGCAAAAGAGATAAAACCAAAGACAGGCAGTATCTGCTCTCTCAGTTTCAAGCCTCTTTCAGCCACAACGGAATTCCAGAAGTTTCATCCCYGCTATAATTTGCTTTCTGATAACTCTTCTGCTTTCTCATAGACAACTCCAAATATTCACAAAAGAAACCTCTCCTAGTCACAAAGGCCTTGCATGTGCCCCTTCTCTGAGCAGGGACTTGCCCCTACTTGGGAGTGAGAGCTCCTAACCTTTTGTTACATTTACCCCCAGATGAAAGAGGACAGTTGCACCATCTCCTGCACCAGCAGGAACCACCCAAAAGAATGATCTTGATTCTGGAGTTACTCTCCAAGATAAGTTAAGAAGCTTTATTGAAACATCAAACAGGCAGTAAGCAGGAATTCAGAGCCCTTTCCTGAGTACAGTCATTACAACAGCTGCAACTGCTGGTTAAAAAATTGCTAATGGCACAGTTTTCCACAGTTTTGCCAAAGACAAAGCGTTTAGCAAAATTTTACCTTAACAACTTATGAAAATTTGTTGAGAAATGTAATTTTCATTTAGAAAAGTATTTTCTATCATCTCTTCTGTTTTCATTATGACATGATAGCAAGAAAAATGTCTAATGTCATCTGCCAAGTTTTGCACTACTACTTTTTATATCATGTCACTGTGATATAACAGCATATTTTGATTTTATGTTATTCTTTTTTTTTTGTAAAACAGAGCAGCAAAAGTTTTAATATTCTTTTGTTAGTCTGATTGCTGTTTCATGGCATTAAAGCTGCTACTGTTGTTAGTACGAAAGTCAAGCATTCATTTTTTTTCATGTTCTAAGTGCCTCTTGTTTCTTGTCATATCAAAATKTTTGACAGCCTATTTTGAGACAAGCATTGCACACTACCATAAAAAGTTCTCAGATATTTTTCAGGTCCTAAAAAGACAATTCAAGGTTAATGACATTATATTAACAACAGGGGGAAACATAATTTATACAACAGAATAAAAGACAAAGCACAATCTAATACAGTTTTATAATGAGTGTTATCACACATTATTGTGGAGGTATATAAAATTTTAAAAATAAAAAATAAACATTAAAGCAGAAAAATTAAAATAAAATTTTAATCAATAGCTTTTAGAATTAAATTGATCACTGAGTTTATATATTGCTTGATAATTTCAAGAATTATCATTAGAATTCAGAAATTAAGAATGGTAAATGAATCTGGACATTTTGAGTCTTTACCAGCTTATCCTTGAGCACCCTTAGCAGCTATGAGCCACAGTCTGGCATAGTTCTCATCCAATGAGCAGTCGCCTCACAAACCCATCGCTGTTCTGGACCATTAACCATTACACTCTTAAGACAAAATTAACAATAATTCTCAAGGCTCTACCTTGTGTATATAAAACTTTAAATCACTAACCAGGCTGTATATATAATCAGGAATATTTTCCTCTATTTTTTTTTTTCTTTCTTTTTAGTGCTGAACATCTGAAAATTCAATGGGAAGGACATCTTTTGTTGGGAGGTGTGGCACTTGCCTAATCTCTATAGGCTTTGCCTATCTCCCCAAGTAAAATGATTCATCATCCAATCTATGAGTGTGAAGAAGACTTTCTATTGCCTTTCAGTATATACTTAATATTTAGAAGTGCTCACCAGATTCTTAGCTTAAAGATCTTGGTAACAGCCTCACGCCACACAAAAAAGTTCCCTTGAATTCCCTTAGAAGATGCTCTTAATGGCACTTACTTTTTTTCTGCAGAAGCACAATCTCAACTTCAGAAAAAAATTACAGAAAAGATGCATTATATCACCAATATCACAGGTGAAGGAATTAAGGATGTTACGTTAGTACCATAAGGAATGACTTGATTAAGGTAAAGGTGATACTTCCAGTATAAAAGGGGGTTCTGAYGCGTTCATACTGCAGCCATTTCATACCGCTTTGAGCTGAAACTGGGCTTAAAAATTAATGACAAAGCTAAGCACTTGAAATTCTTTACTACAAGACTTGATACTTAGGCCTTGTACTGCTTCTTTGCACATGAATTGGCCTATCAGCCCAACTTTTTTAGTGAAAATCAAAATAAATGGGACTTTGTCTATGGAACATCTGACTTTTTTGTTGCAGAGCTTGAAAAGTGTTGGCTAATGATGTGGAGAAAATACAGTGGAGGACTGGCCTGTGCTTAAGACAACTCGCTGTGACCCAAAAAAACATGGTGAGAGTTTTCACCATTGGGATATAGCTATGGAGCCGTGCAGAGGAGTAGAGTGGACAATGTTGTAACATGAGCTGGTGACCAGAGCTCCCACTCAGTGCTCCCAGGGGAATGCTCATTGCTGCCACATCTTTCTGTTTTCTTTACTGAGCTGAGTTAAGGTAGCAAGGGGATGTTTTCCTGCATTACCTTGAGTTCAATTCCTGGATACATATAATATCAGGATATATATACCCAACATCATTCAGAGAGGAACTAACTTAGTTACTAACTTCACTAACTTCAGAGAAGTGCTAACTTAGCCTACCACAGGAACAACACAATAAGATGTGCCACTGTCAGTGTCCTCATGGCTAAGGATAAGAGTCCTGCTGCTCACCCTTTAAAACTACTCTGATCACCAGTCAGTGACAGTGATGAGAGACAACTGGATTATTTTTGCAAATGAGTATATATTTTATCTTCCAGGTGACTTGTATGCCCATCCTGGAACATCCAGAGCCTGGTTTGATGCACTCTGCAACAACAGGGCAAGACCAGAGCAGATCTGAAACATCTAGGGATAGGTAACCATAACTCCACGGTGTTGTAATTCACCATTACTTGCCTTTGCAAACTTTCTGAAGTTCTTTCAGTGCTATGTTTTTGTTGGAGGGTGAAGATGGGATGTATATATAGCTGTCGTAACTCCCAGAAAGAGGAAGTTTTTCATATATTTACTTTTTGCAAGGCTGCTTCAGACTTCATTGAAATTTTTAGGAGCTTTTCCATTGCTTTCAGTAAGCTTTGAATCAGACTCAAAGACCAGTATTTTGCTCTTAGCAAAGTCACTGGATGGAATTCAGCTTGGTGTAAAAGGCTAATACAAGACAGAGTATAAAGTGTTGCTGAGGGGAGACTTATTCACTGAGGAAGAGCTGGAACCACAATACTTTGATATCTGCTGGGTGTAGAATTGCAGTTTTTAATATTCCAGAAAGCTTTCTGGCAATTTAACACTCTTGTTGTTGCAAAGCTATGGCCTTAAATTATACAGAAACAAATGAACAATCCTTTTTCCAGATACTTAAATTCACAAAGAGTTTTTGTTGCTCGTTGCTGAGAATATTTGGGKTTTTTTTGTCTATTCATTAACATTTGTCCATAAAACCAGTGTGACTGATTAGTCTAGAGTATAATATCAATCCTTTATTGTGGCTATGGAAAAAGACTTGCTAGAAGATTAAAGCTTTTTTTTTTGTTTTCACTTATTTCCTCATCAACCAGACAACTTTTTTGTCTCACTCATGAATGATCTAATTTAAGATAAAGTTAAATGATCATTTTGGTTATGTCCTAGTCACCAGATCTTAATACAAGACAGTACACTGTATAAACAAATAAAGTCTTTATTAAAATACAGTCTTACAGCCTGCAGGTTCATATTTCTGAAATTCAATGAAGCTAAGATCCTAAAAATGCTGTAGCTTAAGAAAAAGGAACAATATTAGCTACTTTCTTGTTTTGYAGACACAGAAAAAAAATCTGCCACAATCATTTTTAATTTTATTTTTATTTTAGTGTTCCAAGTAAGCTATACTGAAGCAAAGCTACAGTCTTTACCAAGGTAAAGATTCCATTAGTTTTAAACGTAATTAGATGCACACATAAGGACTGATGACTAGCACTCTAGTTACTCCATGACAACRATGAAATATATGGGCTGAACGTGCTGACACTGAAGATGATAGGAGTCATGCTACCTCACCAAGCGTAGCATTGCTAGCCGTAAACCGAATTAAACAAAAAGCAATCTAATGCAAAGCATAACTTTAAAAATGACATGGGTAGGCAATATTTTCTTCCAGTCCAGCTTGGCTTTCCATTTGATTCCAAATATTGCTGGCCAAACACAATGGCTGTATGGATGGAATGGAGTCTCATGTTCTCTTTCTGTCTGGTATGTGGTCTGGCTTATTAAAGAACTCTATGTGAAAGTTTATTTTTCACACTAGTAATAACTGACTTCTCCATTCTTGAACTGTAGCTCAGTGATCAGCACATAGAGCTTTTCATTTTCTCACTCCATTCTATCAAAGGAACTAGCAAATGATCCCTTTCCCTTTCTTTGGATTGGCAACAAGAGAAGCTAGTAAACACTGGAGACCTGGAAGTGGCAGGTGCTCAAGTACAACTGATTTCCACAGTACCATGATAATTTACACCAGCTGAGAAGCAAGAAAATACAAACTCTAAAGTCATAATGCACCGACATGAGAAAAAATATGCAAATGTTTCTGTTGTTTCCCCTTTGGGACCTCCTGACTAAGCAACAATTTATGCTGAAAAAGACCTCCGGAGAATGAAAAATTCCAACAAGTTCCTGCAATAACCAACAGTTAACACCAGAGTATTTCATGCCTAGCTCTATCCTTAAACCATTTGCTGCACCAGACCAGGATAAAGAAGGACAAGGCAATATGAGGACCTTCTGGCTGAGTCGGGGATTACTGGATTTTGTATGCTGCAGTGGGATCTCTGCTACCCTTTTAGAGGGTGTCACATGCATTACCTTTATGCCAAGCCAAGTCAGTTGGCATGCTGAAGACAACTTGTTCCACCTAAGAAACTAATGTATTTCACAGTCAAAGTTCTTCCAGACATTATTTTACATTTTCCCCTCTCAATTTCATGCCTTATGCTTGATGGGTTATTACACTGTTCTATCATCAAACATTTGTAGATAGGTATAGATATAGCTATATTATTGTAGATGAGGTCCCCTTTATCTACTGCACAAAACTAGATACATTTCTCTCCGAATCTAATTTAATTGTTCTTCTTTGGATTCCCTCCAATTTGATACATGTCTTTATAGCTCATGCACCAGAAACATTACTCCCAAGCCAATGTGTACTGGGGATTTACATTGTTAGATGGCCTGTTGACCAGTCTGTTCCACAACATGAGGGATTTTCACTTGGCTCATTAGTCATTGCATCAGTATTTCCCCCCACCTTTTAACCTTGCAAATGCAGGCCAACTGTTTTGGTTCCTGACGGGCGAGTAAAGAGTTAACAGGACTGAAGTTTGTCAATTGATATGCAGAAGAACTGACAGCACAAGAGCTGACGTGCACAAAGCTGCTGAACAGAGGACTTAACGGGACTAAAGTCGTCTACCAACCGATATGCGCAAGGATTGATATGTATAAGGCTGCGGAATGGCAGCATTAACAAGACTGAAGAGGTCTGCCACCTGGAATCTGCACGGACCCCCAGGGAGGGAAGAAGCAATACGGAGGTGTTGGGGTCTTGCCTCGCTAGCAGGGTCCTCCCAAGCAGACAAACAGACAGTCCTGTGATTGCGAAACTTGCTAAAAGTCAGCAAAAGCAGTGTTTGCCCAGAGCCCCAGCCGTATAAAAAGAGACTTGGGAGCTAGGAGAGTTTGAGCAGGGACGGGAACGTGACCTGACCATCCTCTCCGGCTGGACCGTGAGTATCCCCCCCTCCCCTTTTCCTGGGACGCTGGGTTAAGGTAACTCCTCGAGGTTGAGAGCCCTCTCGCTAGGAGAGTGAACAAGAAAGCTTTCAAGTAGGGATAAGCAGTCCTTCCCATTAATAACGCAGTAATCGACGGTTTCAGGTTATCCTTTCTAAATTAGTAACTGATGGTTTTGTGTTATCCTTCCTAAATTAGTAATCGCATTATTTTAATGGATGTTACTAATCCAAGAACTTGTGTGAGGAAATAAACATCTTTTTTATTATTATTATATTACTGTCTCAGTCGTTGCTATCGAACCTTCATAGCATGACAGCGTGACAGTTCCAACAGGCTTAAATCCCATTAGCATACCACCTACTCATATACCTGTTAATACCTTTCCTGGCTTCTTGCTTCCTCAACATGATTCTCACATTCCTAATGTCTTATAATTCAGTGTGTGAATCTCCCTTATGCAGTTTTTTTTTCGTAATTGTGACTGAGTAAAGACACATTCACACGGCATTCTAGTAAGTACCTTATAGAGACCTGTACTCTGACATTTGCCTCTGGTTTTTTTATAGTGCTTCACTCAGGATATTAATCCACACGACAATGTTACATACAGACCAAACTGAAAATCTTCAAGTGACACCCTGGCTCCTACATCACAAAACTGATTTAAAAAACCTGCCTTTGATCAGTAAAATGTCGTGAGGCACAGTAGCAATCTACTATCCTCCCTTCATCTCCTAATTATAGCTCGGCGTTTAGGACCTTTATTCACATAGGTAACTGCTACCAAGAATAGTCTTTGGTGGTTCTTTCACAAGTCAGCCCTCACCAATATAGCAGAATTTGACTCTTTGTAATTCTATTAGAAAAAGGCAATCTGGTTTGTAAGGCAAGATCTGTTCTTCATAAACCTGTGCTGTTTATCGCTCTTGGCACTACTGCCCTGGATTTAGTTATTTTTCTCTCAGTATTTGTTCCATTATTTTAACGAGCAGCACAATTATAGTCCTAGGCTTTGATCCTAAAATGAGCTCAGCAGGAGCTTTACAAGTGACAAAATTCCATTAATTTCACACCCTTTTTCACTTAGAGCCCTGTCCAACCAGTATGAAAGTCACTGGATATTTACTCATTGACTTAACTGAAACTTAGGTAATATATTAAGGACCTGGTTTAATGACAGCAAACATATCAGCACTCTTTCCTTTGACTTGAAAGTGTTTTACACCAGGTCTTACTAAAGGATTAACTTTAGTGTATTTCCCTCACTCTTCTTTCCACCTAACTCTTTCAGGCATTTTCTTTTTTTAGTCTTCAGTTCCACTCTTCCCTTCCCAGTGGAAACCAGAAAGTGAGAGGGATGGGAAGAGACGGGAAAAGAAGCAGGTTTAAGCATTAAAAATGCTCTTATTTCATCTGATTTGATTTATATATTACAGTTAACAACAACAGAGGCCAACTCCACATTATGGATTAACAGCTTGGCAGTGAAGGACAGTCTCATCTATTTATTTTTCATAACAGAGTTCATGGGTTTTGGACTGCCAGATAGGACGTGCTGGGAGATTTCTTTGTATTTTCCTAACATTTACTCCTAAACAGACCTTGGATGAGGGGGCAGGCTTTGATTTGTAGAACATTTGATATTCTGTTGTGTATTAGATATTGTGTTTCCTCGGCACTTCAAACATCTGACTTATAACAGAGAGACTAAATAATAAAAAAYGTAGAAAATATTTTAGTATATTAAAATTAGAAATAAATAATAAAACAAGAGAATTACTTTGTTCTTTTCTGGATGTTAAGGCTTGGGGGGGGGGGCAAACCTACCTAGCTCAAACATTACACATCAAGACCTTAACACAGAGGAATTTTATATGGCCAAATTACATAAAACCATAAAACAGCTTATAATGGAAATGCTGACAGATCCTCACCAATAGTACATTAGCAGGGTTCACTAGAATGTGAAGCTTTAAAAAACTGAAACTTGCTTTTTCATGTGATATTCTGACGTTTTGACTTCCCAGAACTCCTTGGTCATGATTTTCCTAGCCTACCCAAAATGCAAAGAGAACAAATACCACAGGAATTTGTTGATTTGCTGACTAACCTGAGAGGTGTTTGGTGCTTGTTCCTTATTCAGACAATGACGGGTGCAGTGGAAGCATTTGGGGCTGATGTGAGGACAACTGATTCCATTATGAAAGTTTCTACTTTCTTGCATATGCAGAGGGATAAAGAGAAGAAAACTTCTACAGTCTTTAGATACCTTCATACTCCCCAGTTTGTTTTTACACATTTCCTTCCGCTTAAGCACAGATATAAGTTTCAGTTGGGGGCAGCTAGACTTTTTTTTTTTTTTTTTGTTAGAAGAAATTTGGTTATGAGTGCTTGCAAATAACACTTTGGATTTCTAGGACATATTCCTTTTAGAGGAAAGGACTATAAATCTTCACACACTCTTTCCTCCAATCCAGGAAGAAATTGTAAGGCCACTAAAGCCCAGCAAAAAAAGTGAAATAAACTATTCTSTTTTCTCCTGCAACTGCCATTATTCAGAATATTAAATGAGAAATCTGACAGCTGGGAATATTTAGATTGGAGCCCAGAGAGAAGATGCAACATTATCAAAACGGATTCTACTCTACTTTTTAAAGTCTCCAATGCCTCTATTAAAAGACTGAGAGGCAGAGTTATTCTAATAGAAATTATAATATTTTATGTTTATATAGGACAATGGAAGCCAAAACTTAAAACCACAAAGTACTTTGCAACATTTTATCATTGGGGTTTGAAGTGTCCAGATTTGAAGAAATATCAGACACTTTGAACTTATTACCTGGTAAACGCTGACTGGGGAAAGGGGAGGCTGAAATGTGTACAGATTTACTCTACTTTCCAAAAGATCGCAAAATAAAAAACGCCATCAGGGAGAATACGAAACAGATAGCACATATCACCAGAGTCTGGTCCAAATAATCAAAAAAGATATAAAATATTGGAAATAACTTTCCTCTTAAATTAGAGATTGCTAGATTTCTTGCTCAGACTGACTTCAAAATACAATCTAACTATTGATGATTTATTTGTATGTGGGGAAAAAAAGATGATTTTGGAAATTAATCCTATCAAATCTGAATCATAGCCTTACCTGTAGTTAAGAACATGTCTTAACAGGAGACAACATAATATTAACTGACGTAATTATTACCTACAGCAATCTGATTTTCTTCTTTATAAGAACTGTGTTTAAAGATCATCTAAACTGCTTCACTGTGAACATTCAAGACTGAGGTGAACAGCATTATCTTATTCCTTTTCAAGATGAGGAATCAAAAAGTATGGAACACTTCAAAATGGTGAATATTTAGGAACATAAGAGAGAGGACTGAGCTGTATTTTTTAGTTCTTTGCACTATACAAAATCTCCCACTGCATACCAAGTAGTTTCATCYAAAAACATTTCAAACAAAAAATCTAATAGGTGCTGTTTTTGAAGGTCCTGTCCTCACTCATATGTTGCATTGGAAAATATCAGTTATGCTGAATGTTACATCTCGCAGAACGGATCTGGTACTTGCCATTCCAGGGCTGTCACAGGCTTTTCCTCCCTAACAGAATTCATCTGCAACAAGGCCACTATCTAAGAGGTTTATTAATAAAAGATTACACTGCCACCATATTCTCTTTGTGTTCATATAAATAATTTAGGCATAAAGGAATTCCCTGATCCTTTTTACAGACATGGAAAAAATATAGTGCAATGTCAAAGAGGATCGTGGCAAATCAATCCCTTCTAATATTCTTTTATTAAAGACACATATGATGAGTTAGAGAAGTAGAGTGAAAAAATTGTCAGAACAATCAAATCTAGGGCACAAAGTAAAAAGAAACATGGAAGATACAGACACTCTCTATCTATATCTATACATCATCCAGCAAGCAAACAAGAGGAAGCAGTTTTATTGATGCTAAGGCTGGTCAGAAGGTAACTATGTTTTCTGAAGCATTTCAAAATTTTCTCTCTCTTTTTGGTCTTAGGTACTGAAATGAAACAAAATCACTTCAATGGAAAGAGTGCCCAAAACCACTAAAAGGGCCGAACTCAGTAGCTCAGCTGACCAGGGCACTCCACGTGATGATCGGAAGTTTCTCCACTTTGATAATTCAGAGGGAGACATGGCCTTGAGCCTGTCTGCCCTCGGTCCAGGTGAGCGACTCAATCACTTGGATGTTCTGCTGCAGCCATCTCTTCTTCTTGGCTCTGAAATTGAAAAATTTTCCTAATGAATGAAACCCATCAAACACATTTTGCAGAAAAGTCCAGAACCAAATCTCATTGCTATAATTTCATCAATTTCAAATGAGCTAGGCTGATTTGCACCAGCTAAGGAATAGACCCAGAGAGAGAAACCTGATAGATTATAGGTGACAGATGACTATTTCCTCTCCTTGCTCATCATCTTTCTGCCACTTTAGAAATCATCTAAATTAAACCTTCAAGCAACCCCATTTTCCATTTCTTAACTCCTCTTCTCTCTCATTGCTCCTCAGTCTAAGGATGTATTCTCCAAAACTGCAGAATTGGTCTGCACCTACAGTTTTTAAAATAAGTTTCTGAAGGTCTAGGTTTCAAACATATTCTCTCCCACCACATAAACAACCACCACTGGTATTAATACTCTCAGATCACACACTTGATTAATGCCAGCTCCAAGTTACTGTAGTTTTATGCCATACTTACCCTGGCACTGTCACATCTGATGAAGTTACAAGTTGAATTCACCAGGAAGGCTATGCCTGACAAATTTAAATAAACAGGAGTTTGCAAAGGCAGTCAGGAGAAGTTGCTATCACCTACAACAGGAATAAAGCTGGAGAAAGGTCCAAACATCAGAATCAGTGTAGGAAGTCAAAGTCATATTCCATAAAAGAAATGGAATTTTTTTTCATATACAATTTTTGCATCTGTAAAAAGATCCGTTAAAAAAGTAACATCATGCCATCACACTAACTGACCATTTACTCCCTTCCACTGCTCCRGAAATATGTATTAAAAGCCTGACAGAAATGGGAGTGAACCTTCAGATCTCTCAAAATGAGTGTTTAAGGATTTATTTACACTCAGAAAATTACAGTAGTTTTAATTTATTCTCTGGTTACTGGTAGAGAGGAACGACAATAAAGACAAACCAAATAAACATCAGCTCTTTAAACTAAGTTTGTTCTTTTATACTTTTGCATGAATACAAGCCTTATTAACCAAATTTCAGGAAATGTTGTATGTTTGAATTATAAAGCTACAAAATATAATTTCAATCCTCTATTCCTATCATAAGCATTCTAACAAGCAGTCTAGAGACTTACTGCTTTTATAATCCCTTTGGTTTGGAAAAAATGAGATTATTCCCCTATTAGGAAAACAACTTCACTCAATTAACCATTAATCCCACAGTTTTATTGCCAAGCTATCTCCTCTTCATAAGAATTTATAAACCATTCCCAGTGTGTGTTTCACATCATACTTTGCATACCTTATTATGTTGGTTGACATTATACTTATATTAATTTTATATTATAGTATTACCAAATCATAGAGCTACCAAGATAATGGAAATATCTTAAGAAAAATAGTCAGACTTCGCTAATTTCTGGTAAGGACAAGTCATGCTAAGATACCCCTATTCTGTAATTACAAATATAAAAACTAATACAAGAATACTAAGTCAGCTGCTCTTACTATTCCATTAAAAAGTGCTGGTTCTCCCATATAGTGGAACCTTTTAAACATGTACTTTGTTCCAACATATACAGTTGGAATACCCCTACCCCTGTTAAAACAAAACAAAAAAACAAACAAACAAAAAATACAGCTTTCAGTTATGCTCTTCAAAAGCATAATTAGTTTCTGTTCATATATTTCAACAGCCATAAATGCCAAAAGACTTAATAAAACATACAAATTGCTCAAGAGATTAAAAATCCAATATCCATTTTCAGTATTTTCTTTAAAATCATAAATATATAGAATTGTTCCTGTCATTTTTAATAAGGACACAAAGAATCAATGTACTGGGCATTGGCAAGGCAGCTAAAAAAGAGGGTTTGGCTCACCAATCCACTACAAGGCAAATCTGTCAAGGTCAGTCCGCCGAATAACGCCACTTGAGTAACGGATAGTTGGGGAAAGCGGCAAACAACAAATTACAGTGTTTCCAATATCATTGCTATTCTGTAAAGTTACAAATGTTCTAAAATACATGCAAAAAAGTTTCTAAAGCAATAATTAATAATATTTTTAATAGAAAATCTAATGTCCCAAGAGCACTGTCTCTGCCCCTTCACACCCAGGGCAACCCCTTTGCTGTGTTCCAGTCTTACCTGCAGATTTTTTCCTCTGTCTCTCCTACCTGTCTACTTCTGGGCTCACTTCTCCATTAGGGAATTATAATTTAATAAGAGTATACATGAATTCCCTCCTGGCAAAGGAGAATTATCAAGGTCTTTATAAAGCCTCAGGCACTATGGAAAAGCTAGAATAGAAGGTTAGAAAATGTCTCAGACTTATGGCAAAGGGCAGTATATTTCATAATCAGAGGACACATGAAAATGTGGATATGTGTTCTTGAAATCAAAAAGCAGAGGTATTCTTAGGACTCAGAAGACTGCAGTAAGGACAAAAGTGTCCCCATGTTGAAGGAAGTCCTGGAGATTTCTTAGCAGCCTGAAATCCTGAATGATCCACTGTCAATGAGAGATGCCTTTTTGAATAAATACAGTAGGTCAGATGCTTCTGCCAGGCTAAATATACAATGCAACTGAAAACTGCAGAAGCCTTCGTAGCTACAGAGCACCCTTTTTATTTTGCATAAAAAATGGTGACATAAAACCTTTAGAAAGCCTCTTTCTTACAGTTCTCAGGAACAGAAGCATTGGATGGTGGCTCTAATATTTAGCTCTAGATTTTTAACCCTTTATTTTTAGGACATCTGAAACAAGGTTCAAGATTATACTTACTCGTCAGTGAGCTAGACACAAAAGCTGGAGACATTATTATTTATGTTGTCATAACATGGCTAAATGGAGAATTTAATAATTCTTCTAGATCAAATATATGACTATAAAAAAAATCAATGGAAAATGTCTTTAAATTAAAGGAATATATCCTCAATTTTTTTATATTCAGATACCTAAAATATTTCTATTGGGGTGTGTATTTATGTACTTATTCCTCCAATCATCCAGACTTTTAAAGGTGCTGCGCATGTGCCACGATTGTGGGAATTTGATTATGATCATAAAACTCTTGTGACCACCTCCCTAAAAACTGCATTACTTGAGACACCTACACTTAAGACTCTTGATCTACATCTTGGTAACCTAGAAAACCTTTTCTCTCTTTTGCAAATGGATAAGACTCATCATGGTTAAGTTGTCTCCAGTTATTTCTTAGTTTAACACAACCCTTTTTGATAGCAGKAATTATGCTTCACTTGAGAAATAAACGGGGGAAAAAAAAACAAAGGCCCATAAGACCATTTCAGTAAGATACCTACACTTTGAAAATTATCTGTTTTTTAACATGTTTTGGGGACATTTAATGTCCTTGTCTCTGAG
Organism: Apteryx rowi; assembly: GCF_003343035.1. Classification (NCBI taxonomy): domain Eukaryota; kingdom Metazoa; phylum Chordata; class Aves; order Apterygiformes; family Apterygidae; genus Apteryx; species Apteryx rowi. The sequence continues at coordinate 3,992,313 of NW_020450665.1, read as the reverse complement.
CATGACAAAGGGGGATTCACAAAGATYTGGGGCTTCCTTATGCAGACAGCATAGACAGGCACGTCCTCCAAAGGATAACTGTGGATTCTAATATTAGGAGCTGTGAATCACCCAGTGGAGGAGTCTCTTACTCTCCCTCCACTGGTGATAGTGGGAAATTAGAAAGACTGGCCTTTCTGGCCAAAGTTAGGCTTTATGGGTACCCCTCCTGAGCATCCCTTTCCAGTCTGCATTTCTACATGCTCAGCAGCACTGTCAGGTTGCAGGAAAGGTTGACAATGCTGGAATGAAACAAACTTCTATAATAAATTCCATAAGATTAGGAAACTAAGGGTCCTAAAGCTGTAATTTTAGCAGCTCTCAGGGAGCTGCCTGAGAAATGACCCATGAAAAAAGGAAATATATCTTTCTGAAGTACTGAAAAGCAACATAAGGATTTTTGTTTCAATATGAAATCCTGCAAATAGTGCCATTCATATGCTAATATCAGGTAACTGTGAGGCCAAACTCCTAAACTTATAGAGAGTTTCTTTCCTATAAAGAGTTCTTTGAAGTTGCTTATTCTTGCTGCAGGAAGGAAGGAAGGGTGACATAGCTTGAAAGGAGAAACATGGGAGATACAAAGAAAGAGAAAACCAAGGGAGAAACAAAAAGAGAAAGAAAAACAAAATAGACCCAAGCTTAACTGTTTTATTTGCTAGCATATTTTACTCTTCTAACTGTCATAATCTAAGGGAGTTAAACACAGAGACATGAATACATTTATGTAAATGAGTATCAAATGAGATGTGCCCCTCAGGCTCTGAAAAGTTGCCAGTATAATTTTTCTATTCATCATAGAGCAGTATCTCTTATATAAAAAATGAAAATATCARGCATAACAGAAGGAAATTCCCTGTCATTTTAACATGTAATTTCATAATGCAGTGCAAAGCAAAATGCCAGCATTGAAGACATTCCTAGAAATGTAAGAAATCAGAGCAAATACTAATATACTGCCATCATTAAACACCGAACAAAAGAGAATGTCAAAACTCATGCTCAGAAGAGTTTCCAATCCATAGCACTGTAGAGAAAAATTGGCTTAGATCTGTCAACAGAAAAGGTCCATTTTTTAATTTATGTGAATATAAAACAGAAATTTTAAGTAATCATTTTAAAAAGAGGCTTTAAAACTTATTCTTTCTTTGACCAAACATCTAGTTTAGTACGAAGAAACTTCATCAGCAAATTTCCCTTGAAGTTCTTACAATAACAAAGAAGTACGGGTATCATTTCTAAAAATACTTCTCATAACCATGACGTGTATAGATGTAAATATGATCCTGTAGGTATTCCGTGGGCATATTTCAAGCAGGAATTTCCCTGCGTGCAAGAGTTGTCCCAGCCACAAGACAGACTGGTAGAAACCTGTGTGAAATGTGTCTTTTCCTCCCTAAATATATGTATCACATATTTCACATATATTTATAAATCCAGAAAAACATATTTATGCACTTTATCAGAATCATTACAAAATCAACTGAATTTCAATAATGTGAATAGACAGCATGATTTAGGTTTTATTTTTATGAAATAGGGTTCTAATATATGTTTTAAAAATGAATGGAAATTAATTGTAATAAGAAGAATAAGAAAAAAACTTACATATTGCTTTATGTACCATAACATTCTTTGGATATTTTTCAAGCATTTATCAGAAAAATTGCTTCAACATACTATAAAAGCCTCCATACATTTTCATAAGTGTTCCCATCCCTTCCGATATTTCTCTCCCTTCATACACTTATTTCTCTCCTTCATACACTTATGAAAATCTTCCACATTTCCTCTTTTTGATAAATCCAATATGCATATAAATATGGGGTTTTTGCTATACATCACTTTACCATATATCACATTTTTAAACACATACATTATATATGATGAAAATATTTCATAACATACTGCTTCTACCATAGGATACACAGGAAAATCTACCATCAGTGGTCACCCAAGGGACCAACAGAAAAAAATAAATCATTGCTTAACAGAGGTGGTCTTTTTGTGAAGTCAAAGCAGCAGAGCTGCGTTCARTACTTGTGGGAATACTTTGGTTTGGTTTCTTTAAGAGAAGAAATGGCTTAAACAGGGTAGTCCCATGAATATCTCCCTATCTCGCTTACTCCACGATAAACTCAACATAATAACCATATGTAACACAACTCCATGTGGGCTTGACTGATCTTAAAGGTGCATTGACCAGCAAAGATTGAAATGCAGAAGTGATTTAGCCTTGATGAAGCTCTTCTGGGCATTTTTTTTTTAATATTAAACAAAACTTAACTTTGAACAAAATGACAATGTCGGAGAAAGAAGGCTTTTTTAGTTAACAATTTCCTACAGCTTTTCAAGATCAGAGCAAATCCTCTTTATTTCTTATATTTTTCCATATAACTTTTACCAATAACTGAAAAAGGAAAAAACGGGGGGGGAGGGGACAAACCCCAGATCCTTCAGCTTTCAAATATTCCAGATTCATTTTTCATAATCTCTACCTTCTCACCAGTTTTGTCCACACTCACATACTCAAGGCCCAAAAACTTTTACAGCAGTCATTTCTGAATTAAGCACTATCACCCTTTTTTTCCCTTTGACAGCAACAGCAAGAAGCGTTTCATAGTTTCTATCAAAGAAGACACGGTGGAGTTGGACTCCTGACAATGAAGTTAGGAAGGCATAAAAGAAAAACGGAGGCATGAAAACACTGGAACAAGCAGGAAGGCAGCAGAGCAGAAGCACACAAAGCACTGGGGGAGGAAGAGAAATACTGAGATCTCAAGAATCAGCTGAGGAGAATGAAGTAATATATTTCAGAGGGTAAAAACACTTATTCCAGTTAGCAAAAGTCTTCCCCTAATATCAGCTTCCTTCCAGTCTCTCAGAACATGTAGGAAAATGAAGCAGGCCTGGGGACTGAAGGCCCAAGAAGCCAGTCGGCTGAAACGTGGAAAATTTGTGAGACCAGCTCTGCAGACACAGAGAGAAAGGAGGCCTCTGAGGTGTCAAAAATTTCACAGCTCATTGTTAGAAGGCCAAGGGGCTTTTCTTGTTTCATATTGCTGTTTATTTTATAATCCCTGAAACCCTTCAGAATAAAGCTGTGAGCATAATAAAATACTTCCTGCTAGAGCAAATTCCTCTTTCTTACCAACCACAGAAATCCTCCACACACTCTCTTTCTAGTACTATGAAGTACTTGCAGGACCTGTTTGCAACTGCCAAGTCCTGCAAATCATCACTAAAAAGTGACAACGACTATGAGCCCACTTACTTTTAACATGGTTTGCAATCTAAGGCTTTTGGTCTCCTCTCAGCTCATGTATTTCCAGGGTATGAGTGGTCAAGAATGCCTCCTCTTTCCTACTTGTCCAGACACATATCCAGATTTTTGGCCAAMCAAGGCTGTGTTTAGTGCTGTCAAATGAAGACAGCATGACTGTCATTATGCCTTTGTTGTCCCTAGACTAAACTAATTTCAATATAGTCAATACAGGCCTAATGATGAAGGCCACCTGGAAGCTCCATTTACAGTAGAGCACAACTGTTTGCCTGCAGGTAAGACAGGGCAGCAAAAGTTTTGGAAGATCATTTCAGGCTCTCTGGAATGGATGATGGTCACTCTCTGGAAGGTCTTCAAGAAGTCATTCAGGTATCTCCAACTGCAGATTCACAGTTGCTTTTAAGCCAAGCCAAGACAGAGTTSCTAGTGAGGGGGACGGTCTGACCTTCTTTGTGCCCTGAGGAGCACCATCTCTGTAGGCCAGCCTGTGGGGCAGGCAGGGAGCTTGTCCAGCCCAGAAACAACCCCTGCATTTGTGTATTTTAATTTTTCCCAATCAGAACAGCTTCTCGGTCTGACTGACTGACCACACAAACACAAGGAAGGCAGCAGAAACTGCCTGGGACAGAAGGAATAAAGTGAGACAACTCCTTTGAGCAAGAGCCCCTACCCAGAACAGTTTAAGATGATCATGAAACAGCAACCTCAAATATTTCTGAAATTACTTGTTTCAGAAATATCATGCCCCAAAGCTTCTTAACAGCAGTGTCCACAGAACAAAATTTGAGACAGCTCTATTTATCTTCAGAAAGATGTTTAAATTTCAGCACTGGCTGTAGCCAGAAGAACATGGTAAAATAGGAAAAGTCTGGATATTAAAGTCTAACTGCAGGCTCTGCTTTCTTACTAGTCTGTTGTTAAGAGTCTCCCATCTTAACCTACACCAGTAAAGCAATGGTAAGGACCTCACACACTTACTTTCTATAATCTTTCTAGGACTCAAATATTTGAGAAGATGATGCGAACGGTTTTTACCAGAAGGGACTAATGAAGTTCCCAGGGCAACTGACAGGGCATCAAGAAATAATTTTTGGAGTATAACATTAAAGTGACTTTCCAAGAGTGCACTGGAAACCCAATGGTTAGGAAAAAAAAAATCCCAAGAACCAAAATCAAACAAATAAAAAAATCCTTGAACTTTCACTTGCCTCAGAGGAACAGGCTGGGCATAGAGGAGCAACTCTCCACCAGCAGGAAGCACTAACCAGTCAAGCTTCTTCCTCCTCTTCCAGCTTGTCAAGTTCTAAGAAAATCAACAAGTAACTATTTCTATTTGTGCTGATTTAAAATATTTTTTAATGGCTAAAGGAATTCTATAATAAACAGCTTTTTTGTTTAGCTGAGATGTTATAGGGCAAATGCTAGCCTGGAATGAATATTTATAGCAGAGTTTTAAGTCCTTGAAAATAGGGATTTATATTTATAATGGAAAGGTTGACAAGTTCTTACCATAGCTGTATTAGCAGACAGACCTGTAATAAAAAGGTGTCATTTTAACAAGAGCACTTATAATGGCAGTATAATGTAGTTAGGAAAGAATGAACTTTACAAGGTGAATGTACAATTTAACACAAATATTCATGCCAGAAAACCAAACAGCAGATCATAAGAAAAGTCTGTTTAGAATACATTTTCTCATAGACCATCTGATTTTATAGACTTTCACCAAAAAGTAATACAACACATTATTCCATAAATGAGAACTTTTAAAGTCTTCATCCATTTTAATATCTGATATCTTACACAAAGTCATATTTCCTTGGATGAAGTTTATAAATAGAATTCAACAGATTCATAAACTGCATCAATGGTACTCAGTGGCCTAACAGTGTAATACTAATAAAAGGCATTGCACAGGCAAGCTTAATCAATTTCAGGATTTTTTTTTTTTTAATGCATGTCACTTATAGCATTATAACACAGTGTCCTTTAAGGTATTAATTAATGAGAGGAAAAATTCTGAAACACCTCCTGCACCCCAACGTTTGGGGAATCGTAAGTGGAAATCTGGAACTTTTCTACAGATCACATGAACAAAGCCTGTGTAAAAACTGGGATGAAGAGTTTCCCTTCTTCCTTGTATCAGCATAAAGCCAGAAAAACTAGCTTTGTACAACAGGTTGGGTTGATATGATCCCCTCCCAACCCAGACTGGAGGCTAGCCAGATATACAGAAACACCACTTCTATAGCTAGTGTTAAAACCTATTGCCGGGGTAACTGTCACAGGCCTAAAGCTCCCCTTATAAAAGGACTCCTATAAAATAATTCAGTCATCAGCATCATCTCCTCTGTCTGATTCTCGTACTTCTAGCTGGTCTCTTCAAAGCTGTGTCAGAGCTCCTCTGCTTAGCACAGACAAGAGTGTATTTCACAGGGGGAGCTGCAGCTCTCCCAGTAACACCAACTGATCAGCCACATATGCAGTATACACAACTGACAGCACAAGGAACCATCCGCTCCATCCTACGAGCCCTTCTTCACATCACGACTGCATACAGCCCTGTCCGAAATCCCCCTTTTGTGGTACTACTATTATGTCTTCCCAAAAAATAGTTCTTTGGAGCTGTGATAGGGGCTAGACTGATGAGCAGTGTTTCCAAAAAGAAAAAAGTCATTGCAAGCATTTTTGTGTAGTACTCCCCGTAGGGCAATAAACCTGTCAGTCAATAAATATAAAAGCCTTAGTTCCACAAACACTTACACACCTGCTGAATTTTAAGCCTCTGAGTAGTCCCTCTGAGTGTCAGTAGGCCTTCTCACTTCAGGCTAACCAAAATCCGTAAGTGTTTACAGGATCAGGAAATGAAGCACAAAAGTTGCTGGTCTTCTCCAACACCATCTAGAAGAATTAAAAAAGAAAATCCTTCTAGTTTATAAGAATAATTGTAAAAAAAGAAGACATTGTGTGGCTGTTTTAGTGCTATAAGGAAAGCAATACAAGACAGAAAAGAGTATCTACATAATTTTTCTTTAACTTTATTTCAAATTCAGGATTGCCTTCTGCTTTCTCTTCCTTTTTCTTACTTTGTAATTAACACTAAGTAGCCTGAAATTGCTGCTGATCTTTCAAAGTTCATTAAAAAATCATCTTCTGGGAAAAGAAAATATAACATATCTCTTGACTGTTTTAATAATGGGTTCCAGTCAAGATTGAGGCAAGACTGAGGCAGTCAATTAAGTTTTCCCCAGACCTCACCAAGGACATCTCCAGAAAACTTACTGGAGTTCATTTATTTCTTCCACTGAGGTGATACTTGCAACACTAGATGACAAGATCTAGAGCCAGTAAGCATATAATACARATAATGTGAGAAGGTATCCCTATCTCAAGGGAGGTACAGTGACCAGCCAATGGGGCTCCAAAAGAAGTTACTGCAATCACAGAGGCACTCAGAATAAAGTGGGAGTATCCAGAGTGGACTTTGAATGGTCCAGTAGAAAAATTACCTTGACGCRCACTGATCGTATGGAAACATCTTTATATACAGGTATTTTAAGTAACATGTAACACTTTTCATTAGCTAGAAATACATGCAACATTATTTTTAATATGAAAATATATATAAAAGTCATGGTTCCAGATATAGGCATATTTTAAATAACCATTTGGACAACCGCAGTTCCTGCAAAGTGACAAATGCAACAGCAGCTTTCCAAAACTCATTAACCAGAACTGGAGGATTAGTTGATAAATACACTTCCTTTGTGGATCACAGTCTACAGAAAGACAAGAGTTCTGTCCATCATACAGAAAATGATTTTTAAAAATCATTTTTCCTCAAACATTAATATGAAAAGTTGGTGTTCTTTCTTTAATATCAGATGAAAATTTTTCTTCTTACTGAGACTAATCTTTGAGATCTGACCCATATAGTTCTTGAAGCAAGAGGAATCAGTAGTTCCTCAAGACACACAAATGCTATCAGATTTTCTGAAATACAACCATGAGCTTATTAGAGAATTTTCTCATTGCTAAAGCCTTATGCATCTTGCAACTATACATTTCATTTTTTCTGTTCAGAATGCTACATCAGCAGCTGAAGGAATACATACATTCATTATACAGCAACACATTTCACTGTCTCATTTCCAGATATAGAAAAATACAACATAAATTCAAGTCTGGATCCTGAGAAAGTGTCAGCTTTAACTCTTAAAAAAATCAGAAAACCAAGATCCTGATTTCAATGAAAGCTGATGTCTCTCAGCACCTCATCAGCATACTCAACCAAATTCAGTCACTCTGTCGATCAGAGCCTGTTATTGAATATTGATTTCTCTGCAAAAGTGACTAATTCCCTTCAAAAAGCTGGGTAATTCAAATTGCTTACCTCGCAGTGCACACGTTTCCTGTTAAAAACCATCAGGAAGCAAATACACATATCTGAGGAATGAGTTGTGTTTCTTTGTGCATGTTTGTTCCATAAAATAAATTTTTTCCATCCTATGAAATTGAACAGCCTTATGTCCACTGCAGACAATGGAAAAAAAGTCATTGACTTCAACACACTTTATATCAGGCCCTCTGTACTTAATCCTAGCTGTTCCAGACACAGATTTCCGACTGCCTAATGTGGGGTTAGTCACTTGAAATCATTCAGGGCTTTTATAACACCTCATTATGTATGATACAACTTCTTTCACAATAAATTCTTTCAAGTAAAGCTTTTTTTCAGAGAAACAGGCTTATGATTAATTCACTATGTGTATTTAAAAACTGCACCCTATTCTACAGAAGGTTAAAGGTGAACTTACTGCAACTAATTACTGAAATCAAATAACCAAGTTAATTTCATAAAAGTATGTCAGTGTAAGTTTATTTGGGGAAAAATACTCATATGAAACATTTTGAAAGAAGTTCAAGGGTGTAAATCCATAAATAACACTTCAAAATGTTGATATTACCATAAAGTTATGAATGTATAACAAAAAAGAATTAGTTTTTTTTAAAACCAGAGGAGGAATGTTATTACCCCAAGGAAAACAGCAGAATTCCCCAAGTCAGTTGTTTTCTCCTTGCTTCATGGAGGATCTACATAGGGCTCTTCAGACCACTTTTTGATTGGTTTCTTTGTAAAATTGTAAAGAAAGAGCACACACACCTGAACAGATCAAATAGTATTAGACCTATCCAATTTAAGTTATTTATATCTTTTCCTACCATACATATTTCAAGATAAAGGAGAACTATCACAGCATCTTGTCTGCTCCTTTCCAAACATGGCATCTGTCCAGACTTAATTGTTGTTGCTTTCTCTTTCTGCTTTCTGACCTAGCTTTCATTGGGTTGCAATCCAAGGTTTCCTTCTCTGATCAGTCACTTGCAAGTTTTATTTAAACTGTGCTTTTGGCTTGAGAGATTGAAGTTGTTGCACTGTTTCCCTTCCACATCTCTCTAGTCTGCTTCCACAGTCTTGCTATGAAGTAACCTGCCACCACTGCAGCTATTTAATTAGCTGGTTTCAAAACTCTGTGGGTTCTCTGCAGACAGTTCAAATATACACAGAKCTCAAGGACAGAAGAGATCACAGTGAACATCCATCACAGCATAGCACAGTCCATAGAACTTCTCTTCATCAGCTCCTGCTTTAAACTGAATGGTTATGCTTGAAATAGCCAAGAGCTTTTAGGAAAAAAACAAACAGCTGTATCAGTATAAAAGTTACCCGTGCTAAAGAATCCACACCAGCCTTTATTGTATGATTCCAGGGTGCTGCTTTTCAAAGTGCTTTAATTTCAGGATTAATTTTTCTGACTTCAACTATCAAATATCAATTCTCTAAAAGCTCATTAGAAATAATATTATTAAAACAAATTTAATAGAGGTCAAACAGGGACTTTATTCTCACTCAGACAAAACATTTTGTCAGAGAGGACCTAACTAGTTAAATGCCATTGATAAAAGATTTCATTTGTGATAAATTCAATTCATTGTCATACACCTGAGGGGATTCCAAAGTGATTAACTCTTCCTCAGGACTGTTCGGCAATGTTCGTCCTCTGAACTATTTCCACTCTATTTTCCCATGCACAACATATTCACTAAAATTCCACTCATTTCTAGCATGGAGGTAACAGGCATTATTATTGATAGCATATCACCACTCTTCTGAAAGCAATTCCTTCAGAGAGAATTCCTCTTTAGAAAGCAGTTATGGTTATGATTTAAACAGTGATTAAGTCAAGGTATGGCAAATTTCTACAGAAACTCCTGAGAACAATGTCCCCCCTGTTGTACCCATCCACATTTGGTCCATGAATGAACATGCACCTCCTAACTACTGAGCAGCTGTTCTTTCCACCTGTCCCTAAGTCTTTCAGTATAACCAGCATAAAAGGTCCAAACCACTTAGATATTTGTTCACAATATATCAAACTGAAATCCAACTATTTTATCTAATGTCTTTTCTACCTTTATTTTGGACAGTCGGCAAAAATCAAATTTCACTCAGTTTTACTACAGCAAAAAGGTAGAAAATTACATTTCCTCATCTTATAGGACACTGCAAGGATAAACACTTCAGGCAAAATAGTGCTGAAGATCATGGAAACTAGCTAACGTGAATATAAAAGATAGAAGGCTCAAAATAAAGCTGAGCCTGTCATTCCTAATACTTGAGAATTTACCCTTTTTATATGGGAAAAAGGAAAAAGGGAGAAAGGGAAAGGGAGGGAAGGGAAAAAAGCAAGTCTGACTAGTCTGACTGAACTATTTGCAAGTTTAAAGTAGGCTGGGATTTTGGTTCTTTACTTGCTTGGGCAGAAGTTTCCAAGGAATTAAGACTCTCTTTCTTGCTGTCTTAAACTGAATACTAATCTCAGGTGAGCTTTAGTTCTAAATAGAGAACAGTCTAAAATTTCTAAAATAATACTAGAAGTGATAGTCTGCTCTTCTTTAAAATCTCTTCACGCATATGTAATAAAATGTTTTATTCTTAAAAAAAAAAAAAAAGATTCCTTAGTCCTCTTTTTTTCCCCCTCCAGCTCTCAACCTATGTTGTCCTATTCTCTATTCACCCTCCTAAACTTGAGATGATCGGGGATGGGACTAGGATAACCAATAACTACTTACATCCCTTGTCAACTCCTTCTAGCCTCTCTAAAGTTACAGCAATGGTTTATGAAGTTTCTATCACATCATTAGAACTGTAATGGTTAATTACTAGAAACTGCATAAAGACCTATGCTGTCGGCAACCTTTACATTTCTCTGCAACACAGGAGTGTAGACTCATCCATAGATGAACGGGGATGGGGATGATGAATGGCATAAAATTACAATTAAAAACTAGTTAAGACAAGCCTGAGTGCTCTATATCTGGCATTTAGTAAGATTTTTATTTAAAAATGCTATCCAGTATTTATTTTGCTTGGCTGAGATGTTTCTCCATTATAAATTCTTCCTATGTATTGACAATGCCCTCCTGGCAGGGACCTGAGCCAGCTGCTAATGGTTTTGTTGCTGATGGGAGGGGGGCGACTGTGTGTCCTTGACATGTCACTGGAATAAATAAATATTTTCAGACAGGGATGTGAGCCTAGATACTGTAATTTTTAGTTGACAGATTAGGACAACTGGGTTGAGAATATCTGACAGCTAAATACAGTCTGATTTATAAAACTGAGCAGGAAAGCATGACAGACATATGTATTTATTAAAGATAGATTTATAAAATATCCCCATTTAATTTGACAACTCTGCCAGCTAAGGCCTCAGGAAGTCCAAAGATATTATGCTGCACATACCACCATGACACTACAGATCTGGTAGAAGTTAAAAATCAGAAATAAATAGTTTTAATGCATTAAATTCATAAATTATATGCACATCCATTAATGCTGTAAAAACTCAGCAATCCGAATTGTTCCACATAGTGGATGAATAAAAAAAGGTTCTTAATTACGATGTTTTATAATACTTCTTGTACTATTGCTATTCATTCAAGTATATATATGGAACAATATTTTTTATGGAATTCTAACATAGCAGTATTCTTGCTACTTATTAAACTGGAGAGCCAGCCTGTACAAATTCAAAGCAAAAAGGACATGCACAGGACTTTTTTTCAGAAAGTTGCTAAAAAAACATTGACCTACAACAGTGTGACTGGTGGTACGTCTACCACTGAAATAATACTCTGGTCTGTCTTGATTTTGAAACTCATCTTTCTCAACACAGTTTCTCTCAATTCATCTCACTTTTATCTATCAGTCAACATTTTAGAAAACCAGATAAATTGTGCTTTACTTTTCTTTTCCTAAAAATCAGTACTTTTAAAATATATTAGTTTTTCAGAGTTTCCTTCTGATATAACCACCTTCTAAGAGACTAAAGAATAGTAATTGATCAACTAGCCATTTGGCATTGAACTCTGCTTCCAGCAATTTGATAATTTTAAGTAAGTGAAACTGTACACCTCATATACCTACCTGAAGTGCTGCAGCTACAAAAATACCTATATGTGCTTCACTTTATGGCAGGACTGTAGTCCCAGCGGTCACTTTATGGCAGGACTGTAGCCCCAATGGCATCAACGCAGCTACTGACAGCATTGCAGTTCAGATGTATGTAAAATCAAGCATATGTCACTATCCCTGCATCCATTACATGATGCACATCAGGGAGTTCAACCATGTCAAAGCCATGAGAGAGAAACTTCCTCCTCTTTTTAAAGTATGAGGCAAAACTTTATGGAACTTCATCACAAGAGATGGTGAAATTTTGCTAAATCCTTGCTGCACTTTCAAGCTTTTTTCATAATGTAAACTTTCCTGGGGGAGGGAAGGTAAGCATAAAGATTCAGAGTTTTTATGTTTTTTGATAAAGATGCAGAAGAAGAGAAATTATTTTGCAGAATTTTAATGCCATCTCTCCTCTGCCTTTTCTGATGAAATTCAAAGTATCAACTGATTCTTCTTAAAATGTGAACAAGCCTGTACCTACAGGCATTTTTAGTAAAGTAAGTCTGTACAGCAACAAGGCCAGTGTAATCTCCATACAGATAAATAAGGTAAATCTATATAAACAGTATTAAATGTGTCCAGAAATCTAAGCACACTTGGGCTAAGCCAAACATTTGCACTGTTAAAAACATTTTATACTCTCTTGCTAAAGAAGGTCACTGAACCATTACCGAACAAAGAACCCAAGGCTAAAAATTAAAGTGCTAGCCCTTCCAGAAATTTTTTTATTGACTTGAGTTGCTGTAACTGAAGAAATAAGTTTCTCCTTCTTTGCCAGTACTTTCTGTCCAGGAAGAAGAAATGTAAACTTACTTTTCCTCTGTGGCCCTCCAGATACAGATTTTTCTATTCGTTTTTTTCTGACCAGAATAAGTGGAAAACTTTCCCTCCTGTATCTAGCATAACACTGCAAAGAAGACAAGAAATTAAGGGAAAGAGGCAAGCCAGTTGGTAAGATAAAAACCAAATAAATCAAAAAAACTCACTAATATATATAGTGAGTGTCTGGGACAACCCAAAGAAGCCAAGTATAAGCCAAATCTAATAATTATTTTAAACACATAGCTCAAACTATACTAGTCACAAACAAAGTGATAGTCTTATCCTACTTTTCTGCAGTCCAACCTTTCTTCTCTTTCCTTTTTCAAAGTTTTGCACTTAGAGACATTATTATCACTCTTGTCCTACCTTGGGAAAATCCTTCACATTTTCAGTTCTCATCTTTCTTATGGACAAAAGAGCAGCAACTCTAAGATCAAAGAAATATTGTGTATCAGCGGACCATAAATTAGTAACTTTGATAAACAAGGAGAGACAGTAGTGAACAAGAAACAGAAACATCAAACGAAGAAAAAATGGCAAGAGGTAAAGAAATGCAAAGCCAAAGTTTTTTCTGAAATCAGTTTTCTTTGTTTTTCCCAGAGGGTAGTATTAATTTTTGGACAGGAGTAGTTAAAATCCATCCACAGCAAGTTTCTGCAAGATTTCAAGTTCTCCAAAAAAAAATAAATAAATAAAATCCTTATATGATTTTGCTATGTACCTCAAGTCCAGCGTGTTTGAAAATAAAGTACCAGGATGACTCAGATGCATGCTAAGTTGCCAATAGAGGTATATTTACATGGTAGTAGAAGACACAAATTTGTCATAAGTAAGATTTGCCAGACTGTTTGTATGGTGTGAGAGGAAAGAACAAAAAACCTTCTCTAAAATTTGCAACTAGGTAAAGGAAAGAAGTAGGCTTTCAAAGAGGTGATTACCATTTGAAAATGATTTCAGCAACAGAAAAAAAAAATGTATCCACTGAAAAGGCTTTTTACCACTTAGTTTATTATTGAGAACTTCTTTCTTTGGAGTAAGGATGACAATTTTTGATGCATTAAGATCTTTGATCTCAACTGATCACAGTGAGGTTGATAGTTACTAAAGAAAAAAAACTTTGCAGCTCTTAAAATGAGAGTTAAATTAATCTTTAGTCAGGAGTGCTAGATCCAGGCTCAAAGCCTATTTCAGCAAATGTCTCACTTAACTCTACTCAGCTTTAAAGTCCAAAATCTTTAATAAGAGCTTTCACAAAGTGYTGAGAAGGTATAGGCTACAACAACACACAGTTAAGCCCTCTGTTGAGCAACCACCTTCATCACTGAGTCTCCCCACTATTCATCTTATTTCTGTTTGCATTTTTTGAGCTGTGATAAAACAGTGTTATGCTTTTACATATTAGATGAAAAGTCCCTGTGTTTAACTGAATTAAAACTTAATAGAAATATCTGGCTCCATATCCAGCCCTTATATAGTATTTTTGTAACTGACAACCTCTTATTTTCTGAATTTTGGACGAAAAGCATAAAAACTGAGCTTCGAACAGAAACATATTTGCAAACTCAAGTAGCTTATGCCATTCTGTAATCACTTCTCAGTCTGTATATTATTACTGCTATTGAAATAGATGGCAAAAATACAATACCAAGGCTCTACACATGATTAACTTTTTATTCTTCCTGCAACTTGCTCTAAACTTCAAATGATCTTTCAGGTTAGCAATAGTGTGTTAAGAGCTAGATGCCAAACTGCATGAGACACTTTTTCCAAACAGAATCACCTCCCTTGGATGTGGTCCCTTTTCCCTCTCTTTCTCTTTTCTCCCTTCACCCCCAATAGCTGTTATAGACAATTGGATGTTTTGTTTATATTTGTGATAAACACTTCAAAAGGTTTTGATCCTAGAGTTAAAATATTCCATCAAAAGATTTCTCCTCCTTTCAGCTCAAGCTTTGCTCTTTTTGCTGAGCAGTGCTGCAGAAATGACACCGGTTATTCCAATCAGCCTGTCAATAGGGACCCAGAGTGGGCTCACCAAACCATTTTCCATAGGTCCCAGAAAAACAATCATGTCATAAAGTAACTACCTGCCTTCAGTCACTGCTCTCTGAGCCACATTAACAAATCATACCAGACATTCAATGTCCAAAAGGTCCATCTGTTGAGCCTTCTGGTTTTCCAGAAAGCTCTTCATCTCTCATATGGTGTTGGGAGCCATATATGTCAGCTAGAACAGCAGCCTTCTTCAGACAACTAAATATTAGTAGATTTTGTGAACATATTCAATGGAACTTCCAAATGTCATTGTTAAAGGCCATATCTTACACATATACTGAGGGATTTTAAACACCTACAAGGGTCTGCCCAGGACAGGATTCAAAGATGAAAGCCTGACAAGATTTTCCAAATAGAGCCAGCTTTAGCACAATCAGGCAAGAGATCTTCCCACTAAGCTAATTCGAGCAGTAGTCAACCCAGGTACAGGCAAAATGAAGCTTACCTTTGTCAAAATCCTACAGGTATACTGCCAGCATTATATTATTTGGGGATCAGATCAGATCTCTGAATAATGAAAACAAGCTGGCACCTTTAGGTTTTGTTTGTTCAGGGTTTTTCATTTGTCAGGAGGAAAGGATATGGTTTGGCCGAATCATCTCCTTGTTAACATGCTTTCGTTTATGTGTTGAAACCACTCCCATTAMACCCAGCAGGTGAAAAATGAACGCACTTGCACAGCAGCCTGATGTGAAATCTCAATAGCATACTGAAACAACTAGACATTTCAATTCTTTGCTGATAAATTTGTTCCTTTGTAAATGTGGAACTTACTTCAAAAATATCAATGTGATGCCTCAGTGAACATCCCTTTATTGAAAACCAGAGTAATGATATGATTCTGGTCACAAACAAATGGCCTGACAAAGTCCAAATATAGAGAGTCAAGGTTCTGTTCTGCCTTCACATTCACTTCACATTCACAAGACTGATTACAATGGAAGTGCCCCCCCCAAACACCTCGGAATAATTGGCATTTAATTTATGAAACCTTTAGGTCCTCTTTGCTCTGATGATGAAAGCTTTCTTCTTTTTCTGTTACCAATACTACTTGCTATTTATATAGCTCTTTAAAACCTGATGGCATTTTGCTCAGAAAAGGGGAGTAGCTCTATCTGCATTACAAGATATCAGGGGAAAAAAGTGGGACATTGAAAGATAAACTGACTTGCTCAAAGCTACTGGCCTTTGCAAGGAATACTAAGTCTCAGATATCCAGTCCACTGTGCTCTATCTATTCAAGTCACCTAAGAGCTGCTAGGTGCATTGGAGTTTGTACGCTGGTAATAAAAGAATAAAAGGAAAATAAGCACTTCAAAAAGAAAACATAAGCTAGAGAAAGTGTTAGAATGGAGTAGCTAAGCAAGGATTGAAAGATATGCCTGGGGACATGGGCAAAGACATGGCTGCAGACACGGGCTGCACAGCAGGGCAAAAATGAAGAGAAGATAACAGGAGGTGAGCGGAGGAAACCCAGTGGATAACATAATCAGAGTAACAAGACAAGAACTTTAGTTGCCCTGCAAAATGAAGCACTTGTAAATCAAGAGAAGACATGTATCAGAGTTTAGGTGAGGCGTGACTGTCAACTTGAATTCACAGGAACTGCAGAAAGGAAAAATATTTTCTTCAAGTTGTTGTAGAAGATAATAGAAAAGTGAGAAATATGTCTAAGGAAAGTTTCTCATTGTAAATAGAGGTACCGCAAGACACAAAAATTCCAGGCACAGATTTGTCAGAAGCCTTTTAGTTCATTAAAATCTTGGCTATCAGTATTTTATTTTAAATTATTACTTATTAGTAACTCTCTAGTAATAACTCAGCTAACACAAACCTCAGATAAGCATGGGTTCTGCTTTATAGCCTTCTATCTGGAAATCTCTGTTAAATTACCATGGTGTTCTACAGCTAGAGAAATTGTCATGAAATAGCTAAAATAAGTGATATAGCATTACTACAAAAATATTTCAAACAGGAACATAGCTTATATTACAAGGAGCAGAGGCAGATTAAAAATACCAGATTAGGTCCTTTCCATTAAAATAATCGCGAGTCACACACAAAAAGCTCTGTTACCCCCGACTTTACCTAGACAAAGTGAATGTAACACCAGTTAAGATCCTCTGTTTTGTAGACCACATTGAGAAAAACTATTTAGATTTGTATGCTAAACAGATCTACAATGAGGTGTCTTGCTTGTCTATTCTCCATTTCATGTTCCTAAATACCTCATTTGTAGCAATTTTGCTAAGGCTGCTTTCTTCTCTCTTGTTCCTTGGCTTGCGCGACCTCATCCCTGTTGTCTTCCAAGAACAGAAATTGAGGTATCACATCAGCATTCAAGAAGGTGAGAAGGTGAGTTTCCATGTTTTCAGTGCTTCCTGCTGGCTTAGACTGTGATTTTTTCAGATATATGCACTGTGTTACATCACTCGTCATCTTAAAACATGCTAAAAAGAGGTGAAGATTTCTCATGTGCCTTCATAAGCGGAGCAATGAAAACCTATATATATATATGTGTACAAATATGTGTGTGTGTATGCACACACATGTAAGTGTGTAAGAAAAGTGATTATTTTTCATATTTTATATATATAATATGTAAAAAACACAACATGAAGTCAGTTTTTAAATCAGTAATATCTTCTCCTTTATGAACAATCCCTTTTATTCCCAATTCAGTATTGTATCTTAGGTGTCTTCAGCTGCAAGACTTCACCATATGTGGACATTATTTTCTGCTGTTGTTCACATAAGGAAATACTTGTACTGTCACAAATGCCTGTCAATACTTTATCAGATCTCAGATACATCTCCAGATCTCCAGCAGCCCAGACACTGGTTCCTTATTTTATTCCAGCCTGATAAAATCTGATGGGATGTTTCTCTTTTCTGTATACACTTACCATAGGCTAAAGCTGTCGCCTGTTCTTAGCCAAAGTTGCAAATCAGTTGGAAAAATGGCAGAAAATGATCATCTGTTTTTCAAGCACTGTTTTGTATTCCTCAACACTGTGATATTATATATATCAGCTCAAAAAAAAAAGTCTCCATTATTCAACATAATTTTAAAGCTTAACAATAAATAAGTAACACAGTTTATTTGCTTGAGGAGGGGKGTGTGTGTTAGTTACACAGAAGTGGACACAGCCTGTTTAAGTGGCAAAACTGCTGCTGCCAACAAGGGCAAAGATGCAAATAAATGCAAATAAATGAAATTTACCTATTGCTTCCTGTTCCTTCCGTTCCAACAACTCTACCACAAGCTGAATTTCACAAGGGGATAATTATGAATTACAAAAAAATATCTAGCCATGAAGACTATTGTTTTAATGCTACTCTAAAACCCTCTTTTGCTGCAGAATAGCCGTAAGAAATTAACACTGTGATTACTTTACTTGACATCGTGGAATCAAAATCAGCACTGACAGTTCTTGACCCTTACAGCCGTCCTTTCCTCTGTTTCTTTCTTTCTTTCTTTGGGTTTTGCATGTGTAAACGGCAAAACTAACAAACCACTAAATCCAAGCCATGATTTCCTGGTTTCCCTGGGGTCCAAAAACTAGGACTGGAGTATTTTCTTCTGAGAGGCTGTTCAATAACTCTAGGTTAGAGGACTGGCTAATATTTTTAACATCTCCTAAGACCCCTCATGGCTTGACCAAAGGCCTGGGAAGGAATTTCTGACTGCTGGTGTTGAGCTTGACATCCTGCAGAGCTTGTGAGACGTCTACTGGAATTTTATTTGCATGAACCCAGTGGCTGCAGTGCAGTACCAAGCAGGGCCAAGGGGCTGCAGTGGCCTACAGAGCCTAGCAGCGGTCCCTCAGAGCGGTTGTGCCCTTTCTCGGCTGACCTTCAGGGGCAGCTGTGTTTCACAGCCCTCCATGAACTAAAGTCCTATTACTCCAACTGTGGCTAGAACACACTGATTTTTCTCCCGAGTTTTCTGGCGCCTGTTCAAATCAATGAGTCTTGTGTGAGTAGGCTTCCCTCCCCTTATGCCAAAGCACTTTCAGAAACAGAATACAGATGACTGTCTAAAACATCAGGTGTGATATTCATAATGTCATTTCCAGGCCTTTTAAGATTACAAAGACTTCATACATAGGGAATATTTGTTTTAATGTAACTGTTCCCCATTAGTTTAAATACACAAACTGGAATCAAAAAAATGTTTAATTACCATGGAGCGTTTAAGTATAGTTGCATATAACATGTTGTATCTCAAGAAAATGAAGAATATTTGCATTCCTTCTTGAATGGGCTTCTTCTAAACTTTAGAATAAAAAATAATTATGAATATCATTTATTTGCATATATACGATGTATCAAACATTGTATAATGGAAAAACAGCAGGAACACTGCAGTTGCAGTTGAATTCAGCTTTGTGCTGTAAGCAAGGATTCTACATCTGCACAGCTCACTGTGGAAAGAATAGTGAACTTCAAATGGCAGCAAATGAGAGAAAATTAGAGGCTTCACCTTTGATACTTATAAAAATGTCACTGTTCACAGAAAAAGAGGAGAATGGATTCAGAAAGGTGTTTAGTTGGATGTTTAATTCTTTGCGTGTGAAGTAAGTAGTGGTGTTTAAAAGGCTGATGGAAGTTCTTCCTAACTTTCAGGGCCATTTCACATCACAAAGATCTGATAGGCTGTGCACCATGCTTTGATGGCCATCTATGTAAAAATTAATTTCAAAGGGTGCCTGAATTTTTGGTCAGGAGACATATACTATAAGAGGAAAAGATTGACACAGTAATATTCATCAATATTTTTCACATTTTTTTAGCTGTTTCTGATGTTTGTAAAGGTGGAAACAAATTTATTTCACACTTGCAAACTTGAAAAAATTTGCTCGACATGAGGAATTGGATTATGACTGCCATTGATTTCTAATTCTGCGAACAAACACAACAACAGGCCCTTATAGAAATTATGGAGTTCAGCAAACTAAATTTAAGGATCTCCAAAAAAAAAAAAAAAAAAAAAAAAAAAAAAAAAGAGCCAGAAAAAAGCCAGATCTAGTGTTTGTGCCTACAGGTGTAAGAAGAGTACTGGAATTCTGTTATTTTGCTGCTACCTTTTAAAAAATAGCATGTTTTGTCTTTTAACATGAAAACACATTTCAGAAGTATCTCTAAGAAAACCAGATGTTAAGGAATAAGCAAACAGGAAAAAGAAGATAAAATTGGAAAAAAAGGAATACCTGCTAAAGCTGGAGTGTCATATAGTTTCATGGCAGAGTTCTCTAGCTATTAGTTGCTCTATCACGAAATATGTACCTGTTGCAACAACAAAATTTAACACATTAATAAAAACAACTAATCGATACAGCAGCACCAGCAGTTGGCTATCTGCAAAGTTCAACACTTAATCATAATTAAATCAGGAATAGCTGACACATCCAAGTGTAAGAAATCATACAAACAATGCAGTAAGTAACCAACCACCCTTTAATTATCAAATTGGTCAAGTCTGGCATTGACTTCAATTATTTCTGTTTAAGTTCACTTGAAATAACAATTAATCCCCCATGTACACCTTTTCCAATTATCAAACTAAGATTTAAGATAAATCAGTGAAAGCAATGATAGTTTAATTATATTAAACCACATAAAATATACAATGAGGAAGCATGTTCATGCAGATAACCACTTGGGTGCCACACACACAATAAATTAATAAAATAAAAATAGCAGTGCTTTTTCCTTTCCCATGAAATATTATGTTGCTATCAGAGCAGCCACTCTTGGTGGGTAGATGGGTATAAAGAAAATAGAGAATTTACAGCCATGGATATAATTTCTTTTCCTAGGGCACCAGGTGCTTTAAATGCCACCAGAAGGATGCTCTAGGCAATGCCATGCTGTCCAACAAGGTTTGGCATAGATTAGCTCTAAGCCTTTGTGTCTTTGCATGCTTTGATTAAGGGCCAGTGTTAGAACTCCTATGGGCTTCTACTTGATCCAGTGTAGCATAGCGTTTTGGGGTTGTTGGTTTTTTTTTTCAATCACAACTGCCAAAAATATGCCAGTTAAGATAATTACATTTCAATTTAAATTGGTAATTTATTGGAAAATTTCAAACAGGGCAGAATATCATGTTGTGTTTCCAATCTTATCCCACAACAACACTTCTTTTGTTTGTTGCAGATGATTTAAGGGCCCAGTCCCATGTTTTTGGCTCTCAGTAAGACCAGAGATTTTTAGGACTCTTTGTACTTTTGCAGGATTGTCTCTTTAGTCTGTTTTAAACCTTCAGACCTCCCCTTGATTTTTGAACAGCCTTATTAATACTTCTTCATACCAGACACTGTTCATGTAAAGGAGCAGAAAAAACAGAGGATCTGCTTGGATTTGCCTTTTTTTTTTTTTTTTTTTGCTTTGAACATAGTGGTTTTATCTGTCTGTTGTTTTCTCTAACTACCTTTCTTTATGAGTTGTAATAAGCTGTAAGAAACAAATTCTTCCTAATGATATGTGCTCTGTTTTGAGGAGAACAGAAGAACCCAAGAACCCAAATGTCTGCCACTTTTTTGTTGTTTTTATTATTTGTTTCAGGGCTGACACAGAAGCTTGGCAGTCGCAACATACTGTAAGGGAAATCATTTTCCTTTGTTTAGAATGCAGTGTGTACGGTCATTTACATAATAAAATCCTCACACAAATAACAGATGGTGAAGAGGCACTCATTTTGCCACATGTTGGAAGCATGATACAGTTCCTTGCTGAACTCGTTTCTCTTACTTTTGCCTACAAATGTCTATCAGCTATTAAACCTTGGGGTTAGTCAGCTGGCAAAAGGTTTAAAGACAGGCAAAAATCTGTCTACAAAATCTTCCTTCTTTCACAAAATCTTCCTTCTTTCAGGAGAAGCAAATGTTACACCGTGATAGAAATGCTCAATCAATTGAAAATGGTTTTCACTACCATGAAAAGTAGATAATAATCACTATTTTTGACACTCGTTGGGCTGAAATGGTTCACTATAGAAGATAATAAACACCTTTATTCCACTGAGTCTGAAATGTTTTCTCTCTTTTGGAATTCTTTTCAGAGCAGAAGTCAGGGACAGAAAGAGCTATGCTAATGCTGTATATGAGCAATATCAGTTCTTGGATACATTACCATTAATTCTATGTGCAAATTAAGTGCCAGAAAACAAATGTCTGTCACATGGAATAATAGCCTTACAGTCTGTGTACAGTACAATGAAATAAGATCACACTACACTCCCTAATTAGAGTTAATGGATCTGCTTCTGATGACTTTTATGCTAATTTCATGATCATGTAATTCTCTCTATTGTCTCCAGTGGAGTTGCCCTTGAATAAGAAAGGTATGCTCAGAATCTGTCCCTTGCATGGGATATTCAAATAAGTGCTGCAAGGCAAGAAATAGGCAAGAAACTCTTCTGCTACTGCAGCTTCCTACTCCCATCCCACCCTCTATATTTATCATCACTCCTCAAGATTACCAGATTGTATAGTTCTGACTGTTTCATGTTTGCCCCTTTAACATCTAAAGGCATACAAAGTCTATTTAATAAAACTGTTAACTGGGCAGCACTTTCCTCAGAAAGATGTACATGTATACAAGATCTCCTTTCTGTAAATATGAAAAAAGAAATGCCATACCCAAACTGAGCCCAAACTTAAAGGTCTGCATCAAAAAAGAAAAAGGTACATCATGCATGACAGTACTGAGCTCTCATCTGAAATGCAAACCTGATCTGAATGTTTATTTTACATTTAGTTAGCTCTGATTAACTTGTTTTTGTGCCACATGAGGCTTGTCCAAAAGGAAACACCGATATTTTGAACTGCTAAAACATTAGCTAGCACAGTTTAAAAAGGAACATCAGGCCTGGTTATCCTATAACACGGAGCTCTGAAGATCGTCAGTCTTTAAAATCCAGGAAGTGCATGGTTGTTTTTAAAGTCAATAGCTGACAGGTGCTTTCTGATGCTGTCATTCACTGTGTTTTGAAATTCATCTTCTCAAATATTTGCCCCTGTAACTACTTATCATTTTGGAGAATGTGCCTACATTCATCCCTTACCACTAAGTCACTGAATTTGACACAGCTGAGTGGTCTACCAAAGTGGGACACTCCTGCTCCAGGGTTTTCCCCACCACCTTGCTGCTTGCAAAGGAGCTTTCCAGGAAATGTCCATCACCTTGCTCCAGAAACTGTCATATTAAAACCAGCTAACACAGCTCAATGGTCATGCAACCAGCTACTTTCTGGATACATCAGAGCAGTGTATCAGGCTGCTATGTTTCAAAATCATCATATCCTATGGGAATATCATGCACCAGCACTGGCCAGTTAATTTGAAATCACCTGTATGTCATGTCAAAACATAAAAGCAAATGGAGCATTTTTTTTTTTACCATATCCAGAACCATGCACTCGCAAGGTTACATAGAGGTGCAGGTATGAAAAGGGAAAGAAATCCATACTTCGTATACTTCACATGAAGGCCAAATCCAAAAGGGCCCTGTCTCCCTTTTAGATGCTTTACCTAACACTGATGATGTCACCAGGAACCTACTCCTTATCCAGTTTTCGTATCTCCAGGCTATATGCACAGGAGAAAATCCTAAGGCAAGCATGCTGTCTTCAAACTTTCCCTTCCCCTTTTCTCCATCCACTCCTCTCAAATGATCATTGATAAAAATATGTAACCAAGACACATGTAAACTGACAACATTTTCTTTTTCTCTCCCCTCTCCCCCCCCAAAAGGGTGATTAATGTTTGCAGCTCATCACTGGCTCTTGACTGACTTCTGCCACAGTGGTACATAAGCCCTTTTGAGATAATTATTGACCTACTTCAGGTCCATCTTTAACAAATGCTTTAACAGTGGCAGTTGAAATTACAAAATTTAATAATAAAAATGATTTGCTCATTTGTCATTATGTTTGTTATGGCTGATAAATGAACACTACACACTGCCACTAGCCTCAGGGCAACAATAAGTAGTCTGTAGTACTCTTTTTTGGAATAGTCTGTATTTAGTGATCCTATTTTGAACTCATGCCTCCTGACTACTAACTAGAAATACTCTACACTCAGCCCAGTTCAATGGTAAGATAATACTCTGTCAACTGATGAGCAGGATTACAGTTATYTGTGCTTTTTGCCTCCCAGGATACTCTTACATCAGCTGAATTCCCAGGCTTACACATCCAGCATTTGTACATTGGATTAATCTTGCTGTGAGTTTGCTAAAAGAATTGAAACAGATATTGAGCTGCTCTGTATACCTCAAAAATGTTCCTCAGATATAACAGCTCAGTCTATTTATAACACTAACCACTTTACACAGCAACATGACGGTAGAAGGCAAAACACTTATGCAGTCTCTCTCCAGGAGCCCTTTAATGTTTAGGGGAAACTCAAGTAACAAAATGCACTTACAAAACCGACAGAGCTTTGACCCACTGCGCTGCAGATATATACGGCCTACCAAACAAGGCACTAGTCTAGGCCATAGGAGACCTCGGTTCAATTTGCAGTTGCGTTAGTGTTGTAATGCACAACCTTGAGTAAATTGTGCCTGTGTGTTGGCTTTCTCCACCCACGAAAGAGATTTTGGCTCCTCTTATATTCTGTAAGACACTGAGATCTACAGATATGAGAGGTAGGTATTATTATGTTCCACAACTTTATCTCAACTAGACTGAAATGTATTCTTCCCATGCCAATGGCACTGCTATTTGGATGTTTAGCATGCACTTTTCCATTATCCAACAACAGATGTACTTTCTGGATAGTCTTGAAGAGACTGTTTTACAGAGCGTTTGAGACTATTTTGTTTTAATTTTATTTCTTTTGTTGCTTATTTTCTTTAAGCATTTTATCCTCAGGGACTTGGCTAAGCCATGACCATTAAAAAAATTATACAGCAATATGTAGTTTCTGTTTTCCATTTAAGCTAACTCGTACACAACTATATCTCAAAGGATTGAACATACCTTTTCCACTTTTCTGATTCTCTCTTCATGAATGTTGCATACAGTCTGGGCAATGTCCCTTCCCATTGTAGGACAATTATTAGAGCCAAATGTTGCTTGAAGTATGGATTATATTTATCTTGCTCCTAGGATTAAGAGCAGAGAGATTTCCTTACCTTCCTGTTTCTCCAACTTCTGTCATCAGGTTTCCATAAACAAATCAGGCAGCCTCCTTTTTGAGACCAAGGAGATGATGACAGGAAGAAAGCAGACCAGAATGAAGGTTGCAGAAAATATGACTTGTTCCAAAAAACCCAGCAATTTTCTCTACTCTCCATTCCAAGGAGGCCAAAACTGCTAGAATAAATTTAGCCTACCAAAAGTATGTTTAATCCAGGCCATGACTTTAAACTCCCTTGTTTTCTGTTCCCACTCATCCCCCTTTACAGTTTTTAAAGCCACAGCATTTCAAATTTGACATATTTTTACATTTTTAAAATTAGTGAGTTATACTTCAGAAGGCTTTAAAAAAATTGAAGCTGCTCAAAACTTACAAAGAAATATTCAGTAATCAGCAGCAGCGAAAAGAAAGAAAAGTGAAATTGCTTCAAAATAGTGTTATAAAGTCACTACAGCAGAGATTTTCAGAACTGTCCTGGAGTTGCACATATGCAACTCTCATCAAGTTTTATAGAAATTGTATATGTTTTGCCTACATCGGTCTGAAAAAATCCAGTCTGCATGCCCAACGCCTAGTAACGTAACACTTTGAATTTATTGCTTAACTTCCTTCTTAAATTCCTTTTCCTCAAGTATCAAATCTAGAAGAGGGTTAAGATCTGATGGCTTCTGATGTATTCTGATGTCTACAAGTAGTCTTTATTCCATTGGAAGTAGCCTAAGAACCAGCCTGGGAATATTTAGGTAAGCCCAAAAGGTGACACTGACAAGGAAAAAAAGAAAACTAACCTATTTGTATTTTCTGCAATTATTCCTGACACACAGACTCAGCCTAACAAACTTCAAGAAGTTTTAAGGACATAATTATCTAAAAGTCTCCCTTTGTAAAACTGACATTTTACAGAATGTGGGAAAATACATTAAGGAAGAAAAAATTACATTCCTCCTTCCTCCCGCCCCAGTTTTATGTGTACAAATGGAGCTCAATTGCTTCCTTCTGTGAACCTCAGTGCTAGTATAGAATTAACATTTATTTAAGCTAGTTTACATGTCTAGGGGTAACCTTCAAGTAATAAATACTTTCTCCTCTATGTTTATTATTATGCCTAAGGGTTTCAGTGGCCACAAAAAACTAGCTAAAACTTAAAAAGTCAATCTCTTCAGTAGGGCCAAAACCTAAATTGTTTCTCCCCACAGTCAGTTTCAAAGTACTGAACCTTATAACCACCCCTTAGCTCAAGAAGTTTTCTCAAGTCTTCTCAGATCAAGAAGTTTTGAGGGTATTTCACAAAGCTGCTAGTTGTTTCCCCCAACCCTGCACAAACAAGATTCCCACAATTCATTGTAATGGGAGCATCACCCCCCCCTCCCCCGATACTAATAAAAAGACACATCACCTAATAAAAACACCTAGTTACATTTTTGCTGAACATCATTCACAAAGGTGAGGATACGGAAGGGCGTCAAAATGTATTATTTTGCTCAAAGCCCTTATTCCCTTAAATAGGCATGTATTTTGATAGGATTATGCATTTCAATCACAACGGGAGGATTATTTGTTAATATGTATTCCTCATGTAATAATGACTAAAATTTTTAATACCAAACTGGATGCTTCCTAATAATTTAACTCCTAGAATGCTGGCATGTTCAAGTATTCGAAAAGTTACATATTTTCTGCAGAAAAACATATGTAAAAATAGCTTTCAGGGCCTATGCAACAGGCCTTCCTTGCTATCTTACAAAAAGACAAATTAAGTAACTACTATTACTTAAATAACTATTTACTCAAATAATTGATAATTGGTACTATCAATAATTTAGGAGAGAGAATTTTCTCTGTAGTCTCAAAGATATAATTATATTATACTGAAAATATTCTAAATTAAACTTCCTACGGAATACAATAGGGCAGAGTACACATGCATGTTTATTTTTTGATCAGTTGAATTAATCATTAGTGCATCCATACAGCACTTAAATCTTCACAACAAGAAATACATTTGCATTACTATTAAAGAACAGAATGAGGGTACAAAACTTATCTCATTCAACACATTCAAAAGACAGGGAATTCACTGGAAAGGAATATCAGTGACTTTCATTTCAGCAGCTGCTCTTTGTCACCATTTGTAACACAGCCTCTTTTCAATGCATTCACACTGTTTCTTCACCTTCAGGAACTTCTTCACCTTCGCACACTTTTCCATGAAGTCACATCAACATGGAAGAAAATTCAAGGTTTCACTACATGCCCTGATCCACTTTTTCAAAGCCTCCTGGTTCCCAACATTGAAAGTGAGTCCCAGCGCAGAGCCCAGCGCAAAGAACTCTAATAAGCCAGTTGAGTTTATTTCCTGGGATATACCACTGAGACCAGTTGTTAGAGGCAAAGAAGAAATAGCAGCAACTTCTGAGAAGGGCAGTGAAACAGTGGCAAA
This sequence comes from Apteryx rowi, assembly GCF_003343035.1. Lineage (NCBI taxonomy): Eukaryota > Metazoa > Chordata > Aves > Apterygiformes > Apterygidae > Apteryx > Apteryx rowi. Next base: position 3,964,999 of record NW_020450665.1, on the reverse strand, counting down.
AGTCTAGGACTGGATGAGCCACATGAGGAGGAAGCATTCAGGGGAGAGCATTATGCTAGGAAAGGGAAGGATTAGGCATCTTGAAGTAAAGGTCTCAAAAAATCCATTGCGAGTCAAACTCAGCAGTTCCTTCCAATTAGTTCTAACAGACCTCTCCCCCCATTTTTCCATATAAGAATTTGACAATTTTTAAATAGGTGTTTATAGTAAAAATTACATTAACTGCCATTTTTAGGTATACACTGTATCCTTCTTAATTTTGCCTAATGTAGTCCTGCTTGTGTGTGCACATACAGACAATACCAACATAATAAAACATGTGTCACACACCATTTAAAATATGTGTAATAATTCTCTTCTTTCTTCCCCTTTCACCTTCCTTTTCCTTGTCAGCCATTTTCTTCACCTGCTTTTCTGGTCTTCACCTTCCATTTCCTTTTTCTATCTTTTGTCAGTCTTTCCTCTTTCCGCCCCCTCCCAAGTCTTTTATTCACTGTTACTCTCCTATTTTGCATTTCAAATTTGTTTTTGACTACAGGGTTCTCAACGCTATTTTAATAAATGCAAGCTGAATTGGTCCAACAGGCACCAGCCACTTCTCCTGTGCTGCATTGAACACTAATTTGCTTTTTGTTTGTTCATGCCTAGAACAATATATTGTATTCAGATTATACCCGCTACAATATATTGTTTCAGTTAATAAAAAGCAATTTCATATTGATTGCAGAAGATGCAAAGGAATATTTGAGGTTAAAAATAAAAACAATCTAACAGGGTAGAGGATTAAAAAAAAAAAAAAATACCACCGTCTGGCCTTGTAATAGTACACACTGCATGTATACATGAAGTAAAGGATTAGAACTTTAAGAGCTCAGAAATATAAAGATTGAGGAATAGGATTATTATTCCATATAAACTAAAGGCTAAATATTCTAATGAATTCAGCTTCTCTTTTTTCATTTAAATTAAAGGATAGTCCTAACATCCTGATACTAGCCACTCCTTCTTCCCCGAAGCCTGCCTCTCAGTCATCCCCTTCCTCCCTGACATGGCCTCCAGACTCTAGAGCATGGAGGAGGAGAAAAAAGTACAAGAGAGGGATGAGTAAGACACCAACACCACTTCTATTCAGAGGGACAGGGTCTTCACAGAGATGACATTCTCTGGGTACGGGTCAGGTGAGGATAATCCAGACTTTAAATTATGAACACACAAAGGATAATCCAAACTCTAAATCATGAAAGCACAATTTAAAATAATTAACAGTGTCCTGCTGCATGTGTGTTTGGGGGAATGGAGAGGGAAAAACTCTAGCTCCCATCAATCTGTTATCAATTATGAGAACAAAAAGTCCATGAATACAGGGTTGAATCCACTCAGGGGATAACTACTTCMCTGAAATCAAACCTTGTTGCAAAAAACAAAAGGATATGAAGGCCTCTGCTAATGCACACACAGAAAAAAGACTGATGAATAGAAAGGGGTGAGAACAAAAGAAAAGAAAGACAAGAATTTAATTAAAGTAATTGATTTGAAAATGTAGAGTATGTTTATCATTGAAAGCCTTCTTTGCTTGTACCGTACAGCAGCAACAGAATGAACGTTTCTTGTTGATGATGTTGGTTTGGCTTAAGCCCAGGTCTTACAGTATCAGAACATTTTATCTGTACGTTTTCTTTCTTCTTTATTACAGGGGTTGCTATAAAGAAGGTTATTTTTATGTTAATGTTCTTACTCATTCCTTCTCCCTCAAAATTCCTTTCCTTTAATCTTCTCTTAAGAAAATTTGGCAGAAAATTTTCCTCTCCATATAAAGAGATAGGGAACAGGTCCCTTCCCCTCCCAAACCACACTTATGACTTGTTACATACAGAGGAGGAAGTGGAGGATGATGGCAAAGGAAAATAACTGGGAAGATAAAGATACAACATTTGCTCATTTAAATCTACTCCAAGAAGCATGAACCACAAGCAGATTCYAACCTGCATTCAGAATTATTGTTACTTTGTCCATCTTCTGGTTTGTCTATTCCAAAATCATGCTTATTCAAGTCATGAATACTGTAGCAAGATAATGTTATTTACTTCACTTTGTTCAGTGTGGTCTTTTCATGCATTTGGAATGCTTCCTGATACAGTTTCTTTTGGACAGAGTTTTAGAGGCACATACCAAAAAAGCCAAATTGGCATGTTGTCTCTTAGTGGTGATGCAAACACAACCCTTGCTGCTCTCTAGAATGCACTCCTTATTAAAGCAATGTATAATTATTATTATTATTACTACCGATCATTTATTCTTGGCAGCATTGGTAAGACCTCCCTACCCACTCCAGGATAAACAGCCAAACTTTCTAACTAACTCAAAATTGAAATGAGGCTCTTCCCAGAGAACCCCTTAATCCCTGTCTTGTCATTTGAGAGGAAAAAATACACAATTTTGTTTCAACTTTATCCTTTTCACAGTTACACCACCCTTGTAGGTTCAAAAAAGCAGACCAGTCAATGAGCCCCCCATGAATTGACACAAAAATTCTTTCACAAAAATGTCAGCAAGAGGTGCTCAAGTACTAGCTACACATTATCCCATTGTGGTTTGCATGCTGCTGACACTTCTCAGCTTCATCAGCAAGCGGTAAAGCACTTAAGGGTACTGGTGAAGTAATACCTTCAGCAGCATAAAACATATCATGCAAGGAAGTACTGTAACTGGTTTAAGTACATAATGCAAAAAGGTAAGCAATATTAACATTAGCTTAATTCAAATTGGGAAATAACTTGCATTTATTTCTTTTTTTATATGCACATTTTTTGTTAAAAGACATTACATGGCACTGAATTGGTTGTGAGAGGATTGACTATAGCCATGGTAAACAATGACTAGGGAGAGACCGAATAGTTTTGTTCAAAACCACATAAAAGTTGTATGACCATAATGAATTATAGTGATAATGACTGGCAGCCTAAGAGAAATGAAATTGTAGTGTTGGATAAGCCTCTAATACAAGATGTCTGTCTCCAAGGAGACCCATTTGTTTGACCCAGTGAAGACCTATTACAAAAGCAGCACTAATCACAATCCTTGCAGTAGACATCACAAGAAAAGGAAAAGAATGGACTTGGAAATTAAATTATTTTCATACTCCTACAGTGCATAGTCACCTGTAAAAAACCAGAAAGGGAGAGCACTACTGCAGGAAGCATCAGAAAATAAGTCTGTATTTGCATGTTCCAAATGCAAAATAGAATTGCAGCATCTCTATAATTATACCCTTTACTAAGGGACAGTTCAGTTCTGCAAGCATTAGCTGTGGGTTTAGAGCATGGTTCATAAATCACCCTGTGGCAAGATTGGGATTAGGCAGAATGAAGCAGTATATTCCTTTTCTATAAGAGAGGGGCCATATTTTCAGTTGGAACACAGCAGCAGAGCACCATGAACTTGAATGAAGTCTCTGCAGTCAGCAGTCCCACATCAGTATGTACTAATTCCTATCTGTTCTGCAATTGCAACTTGGTGGAAATTTGCCTGGTTGATCTGGCACCTTTCATAAGAATTGGAGATATCACGAATTTTGATACCAGTAAATCAACAGTCACCAGTTTTTGCACCATTCAGTAAAAATCTTTCTTCTGATCTTAAACAGGGATCAAGTTTCTTTATAAAGTTCTTTAAGATCTAGATTGAAAAAAAATCTGTAAAGCTAGGTAATAGTAACTGTATCACTGCGTAGCACAGTGAAATTACAAATACTGTATTACCAACTACTGAGTAATAAATGCATAAATGAGTTATAAATGCTAAATTGATTTTTTTTTAATCAGCCTTAAAATTATTATTATTGATACTGTTTCATCATCTGGCAAGCATTTGTGCAAAGCATCATAACAACAAAACAATGCTCCATAATTGCTATTATGTGTGAGAAAAGACCATATGTAGATTCAATGGAAACCAGTGAGAGAACCATTATGAACAGAGGTGACCATAAAACCACTTGCCTAATATTGTTGAGCTCTTCTAGCACTGCATCAGAGAAGAATTTTAAGGAGTGAATGGCATGAACAACATAGTTTTGTAGATATTCAAAAGGGACCTTAGGAGAAAGCACTAAAACATGAGTGCAGCAAACTCAGAGGTGGTGATTCCTGGAAAGGAAAATCTACAAAAGCAACTGGAATCCGGCCCAGCTTTCTCTGCTAGAGGCTGGTGCTCTGTAACCAGGGATCCCCAGCTCATTTCCTTGGGTGTCTCTACTGGTGACAGCCATATTTCTGAACAGGCAGAGGCATGCCTTCCCACCCTACCTCCTGTCAAAGACGAAGTGTTCTAGTCCCCAGGTCTTATAACCTGCACCCTGAAGGTTGGTTAAAGCCAGGCTTATATGGGATTTTAGAGCACCATCATTTTCCCCTCATCACTTTCCCAAAACACTAGCTCAGCGTAGCCTGGCAGCCACTGCTTCCAAGTTTTGTCTAATCACACAGCACTGTGCCTGCCCCCAGGGAAACCCTCAGTGCTGCCCTGGGACTGTGCAGTCAGAAAGGGCCTTCATTCAACTACAATGACTATTTTTCCATAGACCATTTACTCACCGCTCTCCATTTTCACCACACCCTTTTCTCCCCTTTGTGAGCCTTGAGGAAGCCTGAATCAAGGCTACTCTCAGCTCCCTGATCTGCCCCACAGGTAACCTATTACCTTCACCAACCTCAGGCAATTCTCCAGTTTCACAATTCACCCACCAAGTTTCTAGGGCCTGTATTCAAGGGAGCTGTGCATCTCCACAAGGTCCACATCCCAGATTCCATAGATCCACACAACTTTCAACTTCATGATCAGCTCAAGACATGAGCAGCAGAAAACCAAGAAGCAGCATCTGAAAAGAAGATCTGTGCCATCTCATTATCCTGTGTGCCATCTCTCAGCACTCATCTGATAGAAAATATCAGAAACCAAGTCAGTGCCACAGGCATTATAGAATGAGGATTGATGCCTGGGTGCGAACAAAAAAATGAAAAAAGCCACCTGACCCCAAGATTCGGTACGACAGAAGCATGAACATGAAGCTGAGACAATTAGTCCACCATGCCATAGGTGGGAGAAGTATTCATCTGAAGTGGCTTAAAAGAGGAAGGCCAAAAACAGGAGCTGCTCCTGTGATGAGAAAGGGAAATCAATTTCATATTCCACTGGGAAAGCAGACAAAACTGTCTGGAGGAGAAAAGCAAGAGAACAGCATTTCGGGCTGGGGTGGGAAATGGTTGTGGAAAGGCAGAAGATGACCTTGACAATAGGCAACATGTTTGTTCTGGCAATCAGGAAAAGCAAGATTTACAAAACAGGAGAGGGAGTGAAATAAATATAAGAACAAAAGATAACAATAGGATTAATCCTTTTATTTTTAAGGATAAAACACTTTCAATCCTAATGGAGGTATGTTACCAATTTCTGAGTTACAAAAGCAACACTTGCTTCTCCTTTACTCTGAACACTACATGCTAGCAATATAGTGATATTCTGTGCCAACTTCTGCAAGGTGTGAGCAAGTGTATATCTAGAGAGGGACAAAACAAATAAGTCCACAGTTTATCAGATACAAAATGTCTTTGATACAAACCATCTTCCTGAAAACTTGCCTGTTTTCACCTAGGACTGTTAATTTCTGGGGCCCAGGAACTAAGAAAACTGACATTAGAAGAATTCGTACCACTAAGGCAAACTAGAAAGAAAAAAATCATCTTGTATTACACAGAAAAAAATGATTGCTGCAGTTTTTCTTCAGTATTAAAGGAAAACCAGCATGACTCTAGTTAACATTTCAAAGAAAACAAAATCTCAGGGAGAATACTGCCAAAATACTGTTCAAAGTCATATTAGTAAATATTTGTCAGATCTCCCAAGGTGTTATTAAAGGCATGGCTTTTAAATGGCTAAAGCCATTTATACATTAAGACACTGCTGAATCTTTACATTTTTGCTAGAGAGGTGCCACCAGGACCAAAATCCCAACTCCTTTGAACTAGATACTGTATTTTTACTTTCTATTTCTATTTCAAAAAATCTATTGAAAGTCTGATAATGTGATCAAGCCTAATATTCGTGCAGTAAGAAAATATAATCACATAAAACAGGATTATTGCTCCCTCTTCTCAAAAAACATTTAAAGATATTTGAGAAGAGACAATAGCAGCAAATTTGGCTTTACACTGTGGTACAAGGAGCACAAACTTTCAGAAGCAGCCCTTAGACTCTAGAAAGAGGAGGAAAAAATAGCAAAATACACCAAGAATTTAAAATCTTGCCTTCGTAGTCTATAATGGCAATGGTTTCCAGGATTACTGCAATTTGGCTATACCCACAAGGTGATGTAACTTAAAATGTTCTTATTTTTCTTCTTTGTCCACAGAGAAGTTCCATTAACCTTGAGCTTGCAATGTCAAAACAGTAATGCTAAAATCTGTAGTTTACACTGCTCTTTCCAAAAACATTTAGTAAAAATATAGTTGAAAGCAATTTGCAGAAAGTGTAGGGGTAGCTAATAGAAAATAATATGACAGATCAACATGAGGATTTTTAAAAAGAGCTTATTTATCTGCCAACATCCTTGTCACAGTTACTATTTAAATAAATTCTAAGAAATAAAAAAGTATGTGCTAAACTTCAGACAGAAGGATTCTGTTCTACAAATGAGGCCATAAGTATGATTTAATATAAGATCACCTTACCTTTTTAATACAAATGTTTTAAACCTTATTTTATGCTCCACATGAATTATACATCTGCAGTTCATATCATTTATAAAAGATGTGGCCTTTAAGGAATTTGACAATGGACTGATCTAAGATCAAGGGAAAGTTCTCTAGAACATTTTTAGGAATAAACATCAATCTAACAATATAATTTTTCAGGAATTTTGAAGTGAAATATGAATTTTTATCAGATAATTATCAACTGGAGGTCAGTGTATGTCACTTTCCAATCATTTTCTATTACAGATATAATACAGCGATGGTATATATGTACTGGAACAAATTTTCCTGGCAGAGTTATAACTGTGTAGTCTACAGGCTTTAGGGAGATAGTATAGGTATAACAAAGATGGTTAATCTGCTCTTCTGAACTAAACCGTGTAGCACCCACAAAAAAATTTAAGCCTCTCTTTACGATACTGTTTTATCAGGGACAAGTTAGTGAAAAAAAGCTCAAACTAATCAGGGTCAACATTCTACACCACCTTAAGAATACAATAGTTTTCAACATATATATAAATATATAAAAAAACTATATTTTATCAGAAATCAGAGTAAAGTTTTTATTTAGTCCAATTTATTTAGTTCAAATTTATTTAGTCTTCACTATGCCATTTATCTCTGCTAGGGTGCCTCTTCTTTCCTTTCTTATGAATTTTATTCAAGACCTTTATATTGTGCCTCATTTTAGAGTCAAACTTGATCTTTTTCCCCCTTAAGAGATGGAGCTGAAGTCTTATTCTGGTTGATGGATGTAAATAGAAAATAACTTTGGTTGGTTCACTTTCCATTTCTCGTCCTTAAACTTTTCATAAGCTACTTTCAGCTCTCATTGTTGCAAATTATTTTTTCCAACTGTAAAGTGTCACACAAAAAAGAAGAAAAATACAGTTAAATAAAATGAGTTCAAAGGTGGCTCTTGATCTACATCAGTATTATCAAGGTGAGAGTATGCCCTATAATGTCCACTCATTTTTATGAGGGTAAAATACATAGAGTAGAAGTGCTATATTAGGTAAGTGAGATAAAGTGGAACGTTATGTCACGCAATTATTTCTTTCTTTTGTCTCGGGATTACTAAAATCAGTGTGGTCTGCAAGGGGATACAAATTAAATTTTCCCAGATACTGGCACTAAATGCCTTCTAACAAATGGTCTGTTAACCTCTTTCAAGGACCCCCTGACATTAAGTGCTATTGGCTCTGTGTTTGCTAGTAAATATCAGGCAAAATTTAAAACATGGGTTTTAACCGGTGAAGCAGAACATGAGGACAGATTCTGCACCTGTCACAATCTCTTTGAGCTTGTACATGACTTTGGACATTCATGTCACTTCTTTGAGCTTTATTCCCTCACCTATCTATCTTGGAGGCCCTAGAAGAGATTCTACTTCTTTGGGGCCCTAAGCACTGTTGGGCTGTGAAGCACAACTATAATCCAGGTGATAATAAATGCACTCTCTCATCATATCATACTACAAGAAGAGTGCTTGAGGGGATTCCGYTGGGAAACTGGGAAGCTCCAGGAAGATCTTCCACCTGTGAACATGCCCAAACAGAAATATCCCTCAGCTGTAGACCCACAGGATTCACTGCAAGACAAAGAGTTAAGAGAATTTGCTCACAAAGACCAAAAAAAAAAAAAAAAAAAAGTTTTAGATGCTCTTCTCTTAGGTGATTTATGTTTTTCTGGGAAAGAAAAGTTCTCACTGTATAGCTTGCAAATTCAAATATTGCAAGAGAAGCCTAGAGCAAAGGAAGGGCACTCTCTTTTGAAGAAAATGTATGTAAAGTTTTAGTGATTGGATGTTTGTTCCCCCCCCCCCAAATAAATTAATTGCCTAAAATGGTGGGATAGCAGCATCATTACAGTCTGTCATTTCATGCTCAAACACTGGATGGGTTCCATAGGTGAAGACATATGCTTCCCTGTCTTACACGCTAGTTGGGCTGCCACTATCCTCCTGCCACATCAAGAAGGTATATGCCTACCACAGGCTTCTGGAGCTCTGCACGAGATCATTTGGAGAGATTTTCTAGGCTCAGGTACAGAAAACAGCAGATTAGGTCCTTTCTGGCTATAACATGTTTTAATTCTTTTATGGCCATCCTGAAGATCAGTTTAGGCACACAGTGCAAGCAGGTGTAATACATGTGATGTACCCCTTCCACTGCAAGCTGGCTTCACCGTGCCCCAGCTCACAGCAGAGTATAGCTGAGCCAACACAGGGAAAAGCCTACTTTAGCCTCCCACAAGCTCTTAATCCTCAAAAATAATGGAGACACCACAGTAGAAAAAAAAAAGGAATGATTTTGTCTCAGAAGCACAGAATTCAAAGGGCTAGGTTCGGTGCAATGCAAACTACACTTTATCGTATTGGCTGCTCTGTTTTTCCCACAAGGCACTAGCTATTTGTCCCATAGAGCCATAAGTCCACTGGAAACATATTAATGCATCAGTCCTCATGTAGTGGTTATAAATGAGATATTGCTCCCATTTCACAGTTGGAAAAATAAGTGCACACAGAGAGTAAATTACTTTCCCAGTTGCACAACATGCACATCTGTGGCAGAGCTGGGAGGGTTTATACATTATCCCTCTGCTTAAACAACCATCCTATCCCTCCCCAGAACTAAAACTATTCTGATGAATGGCAAAAAACAGAGAGAAGTTCCTGAGAATAGACATGTCTAAAAATGTCTTTAGCACAGTTTAAAAATGGACTTGAAGCTTTAAAAAGAYAGTCTGGGGCTCTGGAGATCAGTAATGGGCTTTTAAGCTTGATTTTTCATTTTTGTGRTTATGCAGCAAGATTTTAAGTAGTAGGCCAGCTCAGTCCATCTGGCTGTTCCCGCCAGTGATGATAGCGGTGGCCTCTGCTTATACATACTGTGCTCATCAACAATATTCTGCAGCTGACATGCAGCATACTTTTTTTTTTGTTCCAGTCGGGCTTTGATCTACAGCATTCAAAGATGAACAGTTCCTTTCAAGATATTTGCAAACCTTGTCAGAGTCTGATTGTAGCATGACATTAACATTAGGCTGATTATCACTTGCCTGAGGAAGCACTGTTTCCATGAACACACTGGCTTTTCTCTCACTCTCTAGACAGCTAGATATTAGCACAGAGTGTGAATGGCAGCAGCTCCACAGCAAAGCCCTGGTGACAGTGCTGAAACAAAAACGATTTAATTTTCCTGTAAATGCTGGAAATTTGGCAGTTAGATTTTAGGATAGCTTTGCTGCATCTTTCAGATTAAAAAAAAGCCAAATGATACCTACTCTCACTCTGACTAATTCAGTATACTTCCGATGAGTACAGAAAGTCTATTTCACTCAAATATGCACTGTATCCTTATAAACTAGTTCTGCCGGGGGAGAGGAATGAGAAACAAAGAAGGGGAATAATCTATTTGAAAATGACAAAATATCACTTTTCTTCATTCTTTTCTCTTTTTCTTTCTCCTCTTTTTACTTTTTTACCCCCTCCCTCCAATTTCTTAAATGTTTTGTAAATGGAAAAGCAATCACTGACTTTCAATGTAAAATGACTAGATGAAGGTAAAGAGATAATCTTTGTGGAAGAGCACAGTATGCATGCCACCTTTACAGACAGTTATAGCAGTCTCAAAACACAGGCCCAGTTCCACTATACTGTTCAACACCTCCTTGGGAGCACTGAGCAACCAAAATGCATCTGAATGAAAACAAGGATCAGTCTCTGCTCCCTTCCCCGCCAAAATCTTAAATGATACTGCACAATTGCTGGTCTCTGTAGGGAAACAAAATCACCAGAAAAGTAATACTTCAGTTATCCAAAAAGTAAAATAAATCTGTGTTCCATACATTGCTAAAGACCCTATTCAAACTTCTATCCTCTAACCACTTTAATCCAGTTAGAAGTTGTCYTGATTCCCAAGTTAAAGCAAGACACTAGAGGGGACTTAGATCTCCTCAGTATCTAATCTCATTTTGGCAGGTTTGCAGATTTTCTGCCAAGCACAGTGGAAATGTTAAAATGTAAATGAGCCAAAGTCCTATGGGCATCTGACAAGAGTACCTCTGGAAAAGAACCTTTTTCCTGCACCAGAGCAGCTGAGCTAACAGGGTAAGCATTCATTTTCACTGAAGCATGTTGCTACAACCCTCTGCTTATTTTAGCATTGTCAAATTTTCCAATAAAACCTTTGGGGATATACTCCACCTTTGATGTGTGCATGTAATTTTCATTAACTTTAATGAAAGTACGTATCAAAACAGGAAAAATTTCATTATGGAAAAAACTGGGGATCTTCCTCCATAATTGCAAGCATTTGTCCATGTTATTAGTCCTAGCAATTTAAAGGGAATTCAGAAATAAAACAAATGTCCAACAGAATGAACAGGAGCTGCATAAATTGGTGGTGTCTTTCTCAGTCCTTGACAGTAAAAGACTAGCCATAGATGTTTTGGTCTCCTGCACCCTCTGTTTACTAATTATACCAATAATAAAGGATAAAGAAACTACTTACAGGAAGGATAGAAGAGAATTCTAGATGAAAAAAAAAAAGAAGAAGTCATATACTCCTGCCCTTATTCAAGGAGTATTCTGAATGAAACATTGATTTTAGGAAAAGAAAAGAAATTAAAAGAAAGGTCTGAGTGCACATACCATTATGCACAGGAACAAGCACAAACATACTTCAGAGAGACTTGCCAGATCCTGGGGTACCTGTTCTATGTTCATGTCACTGTCCTAAAATCCATTCGTGTCAGAAAGGAATAAGCATGATGATTCATACCCACCCAAGATTACTCATGAACCAGATCTAACTGATGTATATAAGATCAAAGAAGAGAACACCAGTGCTATTTAATGAATTCTTGAATTAATCCAGCAAATAATATATTTTTATTTCTGCACCTAGATCTAACTGATGGTTGGAGCACCAGGAGCATAGCCTCTACCTGCTAAGGGTGTATTTCCTAAACAGTTTCCCCTCCCTCTCCAGATGACTTTCCCAACTGTCACTTTAGAAGTTGTATGCTTTGACAAAATAACCTTATGCTACTTGCCTACAGTGCCTTAGTTCCCAGTTGCCTTCTTTCCCTAAGCAAAACAAACTAAATGCACAAAAGCAGCTCAGCCTGCCTTTTTTTTTTTTTTTTTTTGGTATTCATTAAAATGAGTAAATTGTAACTAACTTAAAACTCTTACCATGGACATATTTTTGTGTGTCCTGATGGTTATCTTCAGAGGCAATCCAGCACTGACTGGGGCATGAAATATAACATTCAAACCATATGATTACTTTCACAAGTTGACTTTTATTACTCTCTCCCCACCTCTTCCATCCTTTCTGCAATGTCAGTCTCTACCTAATTGCCAGCATCTCAGGCAAACACCCCTGAACTGTCTTTCATGCTAATTGTACTAAACATCCCTAAACAAAGAGGAACCAGACAATATTAATTCTTTGACTGTCCTCAATGGTCTCAAAAATTCTCGTAATGGTCAAATCTTCGACCAATATTAATGCTTTGACCATTACGAGAATCCATAATACATCTTTCAAAACTTTTCAAGGACCCTCTCTGCTTCAGAATAGAGGGAACCAGCCAATCAGTGGTCTGTTAAATTTGGGAACAAAGAGCAGTATTGGCTTTTATCTGTTCCTCATTAGAAACAAACAAAACACTTCCTCTAAGGAACTTCTGTTGCACCATGATACACAGAGAAACATTTATTTTCTTGGTTAAAACTAGTCACTGAAACAAAGTCAACATGATTTTTTTTGTTACTCTTCATTTTAATTTGGGACATAAAGGTAATAAATGTTACTCCAAAACACTAACATATTGATATCTAATGCACTTTAGGAATGAGGTGCCACACCAGGTAGGTCTTTCATATTTGTTTTCAATATAAGTGTTAACCTGTACACAAAACAATTTTGCGCCATATATACCTTCCTGGCAAGAGACTCTCATCAAAATACTCACTAAAAACTATGTTCTGAATTTCAAAATAAAAATTAATAATTATCCATAAAAATTATTATCCAAAAGACTTCAAAAGAGACATCTTCACAGTTGATTCAAGTGATTCCAGATTTCTCTATGGGGATCACTTGAAATAATTACGAAGATTTTATTTTGTTTATGAAAAAGTTTTGGTAAATACGGGTCAACAAGAGGCTTCCATTCATTCTTTCAAAGAGCTTTTACTGTTGTCTGGTATGTCACCACCTTTTATTTCCTCAAAACACAGCAAGAAGCACACCAAGAAGTATAATTCAGAGCAGAGTGAGTCACAGTTCTCAACCACTCACCTGACAGAATCATTTACACATCACCAGCTATGCAAGACTGTGATTAAAGTCTAGCTTGATAAGTTATATTTTTGTTATAATCAAAATTCAGGTTTAAATTTAACTTATACCTGAATATTATCATATTTAGATTAATTCACACGGTGATCATTTTGGCAATTACATGACATTACTTCTTATTTCAAATTACATACTATGTTATCTGATAAATAAAACAGCATTTGAATCCTAAATTTCTCAGAGGACCAAAGAGCTTGAATATGAAAATGATAATACCAAAAGGAGATGGAGTAGAGAGAGGTCAGGGTACAGTGTTTAAACACACTCCTATGCTATAACAATTCACTGCAACTGAAAGACTGATTCTATCTGAAGCAGTCATGTGCAACAGTAAGTATAAAAATCTTCCTTATTTTTCACTTGGCCTAATTAATAGTATTATAGTATTCTCCAGACTTAATGTTACAGTGAATTAATGTAAGGCCAACAGCAATAGGAAAGAGTTTAATGGCAACCACTGAACAGAACATAAAACACAGGGAAAGGACAGGAAGAGAAACAGACCTAGTGCTGATCTCTCAGTTGTACAAACCTCCCCCTAAAGTTCACACCACTCTGGAAACATATGTTTAAAATCAAAACCTTTTGGCAATCTGATCACCTTTGGTATTCTTTCATTTGGCCACTTTTGGTTTTGTACTTGGAGAATACATAAACCCTTCATAAGCAGTCAAGTGTCATCAGCCCAATAAAAAGACATCTGTCTCTGGGCCCTCATTTGAGAGGTGCTAAGTATTTGCAGCTCCTGTACAACTCTATGGACCTGTTCTGCAACTTTTGAATGGTGTTTTTTGAAACACCATTGGTTGCTATTGTTAACTGGAAGAATCAGTGCAGATATTTCTAACTTGAGAGGTACAATATGTTCCAAGTTAGCTGTTGGTTGTAAATAAGACATTTTTTATGTGGTTATTACTTTTGTGCTTAGGCACCCAAACATAGCAGGATTAAAAAAAAAATCTTATTTTGACAACTAAAACCTCTCAAACCCTCTTAAAACAACAACATTCATTATTGTAAGTGACGCTTCCTTTAAAATCTCTCTCATAAATTGTCATGCCAAATACCTATGTTCCAAGTCCTCCACAGGAGAGCTTAACTCTGAGAAGTCAACTAAAACTCCAGATTTGTTTGCTTTGAGACTCTTAAATAAATAAAACACTTTGTGCTGAGATATACTGCACAAAAAATGAAACAGCCCCTCTTCACATCTGTAAAATATAGGACTGTCATCAAAATAATCTCTCATGAGTGGTATAAAATAGCACCAAGAAATAATGATGTTTGACTAAAAGCTGGATAGTGTCTGATTTAAACATAATGTAACAATGATGTTGCAAGAAAATACAGCTCAAAGTTTTATCTTATGTTCCAAAAATGACATTAGAGAGTAGCTACAGCTTCACTAGGGTCTGTTAGCATCTTCTGAAATAGTGTACTTTAGATCATTGCACAGGGAAATCATAACCAATAGTCCAGGATGTGTACACAAATGGGAGAGAGAAAGGGATGAACATGCTGTACTGCTTCTCGGCTTTTTAAAGGCATGGTGAGGATCTTATTTAAATCTTCACAGTAGAACAAATAATTAAATTGGCTAAATTTTACAATAGCAGCAAATCATCATTGCTTTTCTCAGCATTTATTTTTAAAACAACATGCCACATTCATTCAGTATTCATGTGGCTGTTACACTTACATGTGCAACTTTAGCACAATAAAAGAGGGAAAAGTGTAGGAAAGGAGAAAAAAGTCAGATGTCCCCAAATGAATCCCTGCTGTGCCTACACACACAAGTCATATTAATGGAAAAAATATTCAGTAAGTTACATTACTAAATTAAAACCAGGTGAAGTTCATAATGAGTCAGGATAATTATGCCAGCATTCCTCTGAGTCAAAAAGCCCTGGCTGCTGCTGGCTTATGTGACAGAACAGCTGCTTCAGTCCCACAGAACAAGTAGACTGATGCTTTGTCTTTGACTTTCTATTCTTTTCCAAACCCTGTTTCTAATAAACTAACCTCCCTAGGCAGAATTCCTTTTTTGTCATTATTTTGTTAAATATACTGTCCATTGTAATTTCATGGAGCTATTAGTTGTCAACAGTGACTCGGAGGAAAACCATTAGCACAAAAGATTTAAGCCTGCAAGTATTTCTAATTGAATGCGAGTTCTTCACTGAGTAAAAAAAATCCAATATGGGGCCACACCAAAAGACAGGTACAGAGTATGTTATTGGTATTGCAGCAACACATCAGCTGACAAAAAAAGGAAACCATTGCAAAAGGCCATCCCTACACTGAAGGGGCAAGGCTACAAACAGAAAAGACAGAAGGAGAAGAGAAAGTATGAACACAGAAAGGGAAAGCAGCATATCAGGATCATACAGAAAGGCAGTGGCAGAATTCCGCTCAGGTCCAGGCTTTCTGCTTCCAAGAAGTGGAAAGAAAGAACTTATCAACAAGTACATCATTTTTCATACCACAGATAATGGCATCACCTTCTGGTCGAGGCAGATACGGGTTTGGTACAAGTGCACTACACCTTCCTGGTTCTCAGGTGGAGTATAGCTTGTAAGCCAGACTATTTTGAATAGGTTTAGAGAACTGTAAGTTGTTTTATGGGTGCTATTCTTATCTCTCTTTCCCTTAAAGCCAAGCTTCTTCAACAAGCATCCTGTGCATGATTGAGAATACAATAATGCATAGATGAATTAGAAACATCCAGCATCTCATAAGCTGTGATAATTAGAGCAACAGTATATTTCATGACACTCAGTACTAGTTTCTTGACTTTTCCACAGCTTTACAGGTCAACAGAGGTACCTGCCTTTCAGATAATAACAGACCAATGGTGATTTTTTGAAAGCAGAATGGGTAGGAAATTGGCAGGGATTGCACATTTCAAGAAAAGAAGAGAAATGCTGGGAATTAATTGGTTTGCATCTGTTGATGACATTATGGTATGCATATACACCCTATGTTGTAAAGAAACAAGGTACTAAGCAAACATTTTAGGAATGTCAGCTGAGTGATACGGGAAAAATATCAGGAAAATAAAATAGATAGTAGAAAAAATAAAATAGATTATCCCAAAAGACTTTAAAAACACTGTTTCCTGTATCAAATGATTCTGCTAAGAATCCTAGCGAAGAATCTTTAATGGAAATTTTGTTGCTGCTTTGGATAATTTAATGGAATCAAGGTAGTGCCATTCTGACACTGACATAACAGAAGCACGAGGAAATTTTTTGGGTAAATTCCAAGCTTCTCCGCAGTGGCAGAGCTGTGGGAAGGACTATTGGCTTAATATGCACTATGAATGGCAGGAAAGTTGTGACATCTCAAGGAAAAGACAGAAATATTATATGGAAATACTGCATTGAAATATTGCAGAAGCAGTGCACAGAATAGCACTTCAGGAGGAAGAGAAGTCTCCATTCTTGTAAATATTCAAGCCTGGGAAACTTTCTCTGGCTGACCCTGCCCTGAGCAGGGTTGGACTATATGATCTCCAGAGGTGCCTGCCAGCCTCAACCATTCTCTATGATTCTGTGAAAATGAAGGTAACATCAAAATTGGCGACAGCAGCATTTTAAGACATCATGTTCTAAGCTAATAGAAAGAGATGAGAAATTTAATCTAAAACCACTTTATCATCTCATGCTGTCCATGTGTTTAGATCAAAAATTTTAATTTGTGTATTCTCTTTCTTTTGCCTTTGTTTTCTAGTGATATCATATCTCTTTTTAGCATTTGGGAATTGGCAACTTATTTACAACTCAATTTAAGCTTACAAAAAAAAAAAAATCTTGGGGTAAAATCCCCAACAGGGTATTAAAGAATTAGTTATTTTTAGGTATGGAATTCTTGTTGGATCTGTAGAAATATTATTTTCTCAAAACAAGAAATAAACACACACACACTGCCTGGATATCAGTCTAGTTAAAGTTATAATGTTCATTTCARCTATGATCTAGAAGGTAATTCTAACTAAGCTTTAACACCATATTTTTGATTAATCATCTCGAAACTGTGAGAATTCTTCTGGTTAAAATTCAGTGTGCTGTGGTTAATGGATCCTAAAAATACTCAGTGCAGAGGCCTGTTTGCTATCTATTTAGGAGCCGTAAAGGACATACAGATACTCTGCTGATATTTGCAGAATAGATATTGAACATTGTAGGCTAGAGCATAGCATTTGTGCAGCTGAAGAGACAGACTGCCCTGCAACAACCGGCAAGACTGTGCTTCACCCAAGTATTTTCTCATATGGGTCAAACATTTGACACTTATCATGTACAGGCCCCATCTTGCCATCCCAACCAATGGCTAGTGAGCGTGCTCTCTTTTTGATGCTTCGGAACACAACAGAGTTTTTCTTAATAAATATTCTTAGCTGAGAACTTAATCAAAAATAGCCTTTGCGACATTACTGAAGTCTGTTTATGTTTCCCTTGCAACACTGTGAGCCAAAAGCAACCAAGGTGAAATGTAATGCCACAGCTCAATGCTACTTGAAATCTGTGCAACTGATTTCTTGAGGGGGAGGAGGGGGAAGATCTGGATCATATACCAAAAGTAAACGATGTTAGCAATTATCAGCACTCTAATATTAAAGTTTTAAAACACTTCAAACAGTGTGAGCCAAAAATTATTACAGGTCTTTGACAGAGTATACAGTGGCTGCATAAATAGCTAAAGAGAGGATCTGGACTGATGTACAATGTCTTTGATGCCTGATTTTCCTTTAGAGTTTAGCATCAATAGTTCTCTAGAAACGCATGTAAAAATACATCAGGAAATCACACTGAAATCTTTGTAATGGATTCATAGGTATGATTTAATGTGGGTGTATATGTATGCAAACTTGGTTCTCTACTTTCAGACAGGCAAGCAACATGGGAAAGGCATTGCTATTATAATGATACAACAAYCTACTGCAGGAAATCAGATGATTTTCCATTAAAACATACATTATGAACATAAAAGTCTGAAGTTTTTACTCAGAATTTACTGAAGTTATAGAATTTAAAGCTCTATGACAAACATTAGACATAACCATCTAGATGTTAAATGGATATATTTTTAAAATCCTTAATAAAAAGTTCATTTTTTCAGAGGTTTGAATATTTGATCTAGTCAGTCATTCCATAAATGTTTGTGCTCACAAGTTTAGCAGCTCAAACTCAAGATTACTTTAAAGACAACATAGAATCAAAACAAGGCAGCGGGCACCTAACATCTTCTGTATCAGAAGTGTTGTTGTTATGGTTAAAGAATGAAAGCTCCAAATTTCCTGTATATGGTTTTTTGTTTTTTGTTTTTTGTTTTTTTACTAAGGAAACAGCTTGAGTATATGAAATGAATCCTTAGAAGACAACTTTAACACTGATTTTGTTTTTTATTTGTAAGTACTAAAACAACCAGGGGCCTTCAATCTAGTTTTGGGAAATGAACAAGCTGAAATCAAGGTTAACTTTGAAGAACTACACTGGGATCTATTTGAGTTCCAGTGATTAAAAAAAAAAAAAAAAAAAAGATTAATTAACTGGTAAAACAGGACTGCTTTTTTCATGTATTTGTTGAAAAATGTGTCCCCTTTTAGTAAAAGTTTTCAAAATGAAGAATTTTATAATTAATGAATCACATATTTCCTTAAAAAATTAATTACCATATACTTTTCTCATCCTAGAAATAAAACCACAAAAAAGAACTCTTTGCAGAGCCAGAGTAAAAACTTTAAAGCTGATGATACTACTTCTATTCATAAAATTCCAGTTAAAATATTATCCTCCATTATTCCCTGAACTACTTTTTAAGATCTAAAAAGAAAAAAAAACCTCTTATAAGATTCCTATACTTTTCATTGTCACCTGATTAGACATCTCATTGATTTTTCTTGTATTTTCATCTAGATACAGAAATACAAACAGGATATGCAGAAATATAAAGACATATTAATTTTCCCATTCCTAAAAGAATAAATAAATCAGATTTATTTAAAAAGTAAAGATGCAAGAAGAATGCTGAATGACATATTATGCTTTGTTTCATAAGAAGACCAAGCCACATAAATCTAATCCATTTCTAAGTAACAAGGGTGATCAGATTTACCTCTGATCTTTATGCACCACCAGTCCAGCATACCAGCTCTGTGGAGGGGCAGACTCTTTTGCAAAAAGTAGGGCTTCATACTGGGAGGGAGGGAAGGATGCAGAGGGAGAGCTGAAAACTATCGCAACACAGGCAGGAATAAACAGTTGATCACAGAAATTGAGGGGCACTAAACTTGTACCAAAATTATCTACCCGGAGAATCCTAACTTTCACTTCCCTTTCCCCAGAAGACAGCTGGCCTGCTGCTCCTTCTCCAAAACTTTTAGTTGCTTGCAGGTGCTTCATGAACCTTTTGCCCCAAGCCTGGGGATCTTTAGCATCTCTAATGGTCCTACTCCAATTTTGATACATGCCTTTTACTTCCGTTTACCCCACTGCTCCAAGCTGCTCAGCTGTATCGCTACTCTCCCTGAACTGCTGCATCATATTGTGATGCACTGAGAAACAGCTATTGCTTTTTGCTAGAAATGGGCAGGAAAAAGCCTATGTAGAGATGTTGCTCAGTACATCTAGAACAGGATCCTCTATTCCAAATAAAAATACACTTATGAAGCCCTAATTAACAATACTTAATCATAATGCCAAGCTTGCCACGTGTCCAGACAAACCCAGACATGCCTATCCCTCCAGCCCGGCTGGTCATATGGGCAGCCTGGTTTCTGCCAAGTCTATGGCAAGGATGTATTCCCTCAGTGCCCCAGATATTTTTTTCCATTTTGATTCAAGCCAAAATTACCCAGGGACCCCAATAGTTTTCTGTAGCACTGCCTGTGCTCATGCCAGACTGAAGCTGCTGCAAGCCAGGCACTCAAACATTTTTAATGGACAATTTGCTCTCTTACATGGATACTTGAAAGTCCACCCTGAAATCTATACCACTGGCCAATCTACAACCAAGTCAAATTTCTTGCTTTCTGCTTCGGACAAAATTTTCACATATACCTGAGATAAGCAAAAACCTGCCTCTCTCATTTTGGAGCCTTAACTTTCTTTAATTGTTTGGGGTTTGCTTCCCTTTTGCCCCCAGTGGGGAAACTTTGAATGCATACTGGAGTGAGAATAACTGAGATGCAATTGCAAGACCAGCAGCACTTCATATTTTCCAAAGAGCTTCTTTTCTTTCTGCCACTGCAGCTTTTTCTCCCTCCTTCCCTCTTCAGTGATGACAGTGCACTTTCTTTGCCTTCAGGGTCTCTTTTGTCATTTACATTCAGAATTCACTAGGAAATGCGGACAAGCAGACAGCCATTGATCTCCGCTAGACAGCTGAGGTGGTGACTCAGCATCTGCACCAAAATATTGCCTTGAAGATAAGCAATTAACCTGATTAAGTACCCAAATTATTTTCAGGTAATTGTAAGCTCCCAGCATACGTTCCATACACTTCTTTGAATGCTAGCTGCTTCAGCCCTATGCTGCATTCATATTTCTCTGTCTGGCAACAGCTATGTATTTAGACTGCTAGATGGATATTCGTAGATAAAAGCAATGATGAACAAAACTGCATCTCCCCCTGTTTTGGTATTCTGTGACATTCCCGTCTCAGCAGACTGTGTCTGGCAGTCTCACAATGAAGCACTGCATGTGTCAGGGAGATGGATTATATCTGCAGTGTCTGAATTTCAACCCTGACTATATGAGCTCCTACTTAACCTTACCTCGGGGATCTAGAAATTTGTGTCATTGAATTAGAACAGCAAATATATATTTTTTATATGTCCTGATTATGTCACACTACAAATATTGAATAATGTGAGATAAAATGAAAGAAAAACATCTTCATTATTCATGTTTGGCAAATAGTATATGTACCCTTTATTCTGAACTGTAAAGCTCCAAGTGTAGCAGAAAAAAAAAAACCCACAGAAATAATAGCATTCGGGGGTGTCTGGGGTTTTTCTGGAGTATTTTTTTTTTTTAATCTATCATTAATTCCTGTTCAGAGTCTTTAGGCAGAACAAATAGAAACAAGAAATGGATGGATTAATATTCCCCCTTTTCACTAACTGACATATGGGCACCAATGCTGCAAAAATCCTATAAAATAAATTGATTAGTCTCAACTCCTACTGGTCAGTTAAAAACGTTGGTGCTGCAACTTAGAGTTTAGCTGAAATTTATATCTAGTGTACATTAAATGAGACAATAAAATGGCTGGAAAATTTCAGAGTCACAGACACTAGTAAGATGGTGCAGACAAAGTTGTGTTAGCCAGAGCTGTACACTACTTATTCTGTGAATAATTGCTAAACTGAGACCTTTACTGTTATAAATTCAGCTCAGAAAGATATAAGTGCAGAGGTTCATGAAGGATGGCTATAGTGACACAAGACTGCTTAATTCATATTGGTGTTCACGCTTTTAAGGCTATGTTTTTTAAAAATAAGTGAAAACAACTCCCCAATTCTATAGTGTTTTTCCCTTGCACAGACTTGAATCAGAGTAAATAATATTAAAAAGTTAACTCTGCAGTGGTCTGTGAATATAGTACTATACATGCCTCTCTCTGCAGGAGTCATACTTTCACACATTCATTGCACACTTAGCCTGTGTAACTCCCTGTATCAGAACAAATTACTAGAAAGAAAAGCACTGGAAAGATGTTTATTATCAGAGATGCAGTTCAAAAAGATATTTCAGTATTTTTCCTTATGCCTTGTTTGCAAATAGTATTTACCCAACCTGAATCATCATATATAAAAATATAGAACCCAGTCAACAAAGAAAAAAAAAAGGTCTTAAAGATTTGCAGAAACGGTCTCACACACTTAAATTGTTCTCCTTGGCTCACCTCACTCCAGACAGAGCTCAGCAGCTTTCCAATCTTCCCATGCAGTTTAGAGAATATGTAATCTCACACACACCCCTTTCAAAACATTTTTGAAGGAAATGTTATCCAATTATCAGAGAAGGACAATGGTTAATGTGATACAACTCTCTCACTGCTCAAAGTAGATTAAAAAAATCCTAGGTGGTGTTTCTCCATCTCTAGAATTTCTGTAAGACTCAAAGGCTCACAAAGTGTCTGTCCTGAGAAAGGGATGTCTTATTTTGGCTGGTATTCAGAAGACTTCAGCTGACACTTACCTATGGCATCAAGGTGTCAAGCATTTTGTTGGATATAGGAATTTATCATAACACTTTTCTTAGGCAAAATATTCCTGAAATAGGCACATAAAATCCCACACTATAAAATACTAAATATTTATTGAGGTTTCACAATTCATGTGACAGCAAGTGACCCTGACTTAGAAAACTGAAGCCACCATCCAAATACCTCATAACAAAACAGTAGGATATTAAATGTRTTCTTCCCCAGAATCAATGGAAGAAAAAGAAAAACTGAAAACTTTTGTAAGGTACTGCGCCTTTTTTATTTTACCTCATAGCTTATAGCTACATACCAATTAAAGAGAGAAATAATCTGCACCACTCTGCACTGAAACAAAACTGCTTCACTGATCTGCCTATTTTGCATTCCAACCCTAACACCTGTGTTTTTTCCCAGCCAAAACAATGTTATTTCTGTAGGAAGAAGAAAAGTGAATGTGAAACACCTGCTAGAGACCAATCTATGACTACATGCGGACATATTCCACTTTCCACAGTATTTCAGGGGCCTAACTGCAAATTTTGCACATCTTGCAAAGCGTAAAAGAGCATGACACACTGCGAAGCCTTTGGTGCCCTTATTTTAGAGACAGTCTTGAGCACCGAAAACAGCTTGATGTATCTGAAGATCAGTGACAGTGACTAACACTGTCACCAAGATTATTTTTGTCTGCCTTTGTCCKCTAAATAGTAGGAAAGGCTTCATCTACGGGTCATTCCAAGACTTTGTCTATGTTGCCTCAGGGTGTACTCTGCACCAGTAGTTTATACAATTACATCTGTTATGAAAACACCATTGATGTTCTTTAATTTCAGCAAAGCTCCCGAAGGTATTTAGTTATCAAATGCTCTTGGACCCTAATGTCCATCTTTCAGGGAATTAGCAGCGCCTGCTTTCTAGAAGACTGTGTCCTGATTCATGCTCACCTTGAGAAGTGTTATTTCTAGAAATAGGTATGGATAGGTATGGGTCTTGTTACTGTAGCAGTGAGTGCAGGACAATGACTGGTCTTTGGTAACCATTGCCTCTTCCTTTCTACTAGCACTGATATGAAGTGGAAAGCTTCATCTGTAGTTAAAACTTATGAGCTTGAATTTATGAACTGCATAGAGACAGTGTGGAGTTAAGACTAGGCAAAACTCCTTCCCAGACTAACTAAAACTTTTTCCTGATGCAATCACAAACAATTTAACTTCTTTCCATTTATTCTTTCCATTTATTTCTACTCTCATACTCTGTTTCTGCCTGTACAGATGCAATGCACTGCTGTCTCTTACTTAGTCTCTTAACTGTTTGATGTGGAATATTTTATTACTACTCCAGTGTACTGTAAGCAGTTACTTAATAAAATATCCTAGTTAAATTATGTGATGACTCTTCTGCATTCAAAACAATACAGAATATTGCTATATTTGATCTAAAACAATTTACATCAACCAATTAACTTAAGTGGCTAAAAGCTTGCAGTATCAATCCTTTAGCTTTGAAACAGCATTAAATTTGTAGCTGTTGGGGGCGGGGGAGGAATGGGCAAGGGGGGGGGAGTTAATCCATGAAATATGTTCATATCCTGCATTCCCACTGAGTGTAATTCCTACAGTTTTAAATAACATTCATTTGCCTAAAATTTATGATTCAAGTGTTTCTGGACACTAAAAGCTAAGGTAATCCAAGGTAATCAAGAGCACATTGTGGCATTTAAACCAGTTACTAAAACGTCCATGAGCATCCTTTGACCAACTTCTGTCAACTACTGTAGTATGATTCCCAAAAGATTTTGTAAGGCTCTGTGAAAGAAATTAAATGCTGTTATTATGTGAAGGAAAAACAACATTTCATTCCTCAGTGTCTCAACAGCCTTGCAATTAACCTCAATATTAAATACTCCATGTCAAGTTCTCAGAGCAAGATACACACACTGTATGCATAGTGTTCAGGTTTATCAACATGTATGATATAAAAAAAGTTAGAGTTGTGAACTGAGCTACAGAAGTTTAAGAAATGCTTTCTTATGTTTATATTTTCTCTCAATATCTCTTCATTCCTCACAGCTGTATTTTCTCTTCTAGATCTCACAGAGAGAAGATATAATTTCAAAGCTATCAGCCCCTGCTAATGAGACTTATTTGTGCAAAACTGACAGTAGGATATAAAGACGACTGAGCCAGACTTTTTGGAGGTGCACAGCCATAAGACAACAGACAACATTGGAACAGGTTGCCAGAAGAGGTTTAAATATCTCCAAGGATAGATATTCCATAATCTCAGTTGGAGAGGTCCCTGAGCAACTTGGCCTAAACTACTTTATAAAACACCAGAATGACCACTTATCTTAATAATTCTAATGCATCAACCTTTTCCAGGGATCCATAACAGATGTGAGAAAGGGGGACTATTGCACACCAAGCAACTATAGCAAATCATCTACCAATCTGTACAAGTATTGCCCATTATGTAGTAGATGAGAAACACAATCAGCTTAAATCAGCTATTTAGAAGTATGCTGAAGAGATATCAACACAGCAAAACACCCACAAGGCATTGTTAAACCAGGGGAACCTTTCCCCAGAGGACTAGCTGATCAGTCTCACAGATGTTCAGCAACTACAAGAAATGTGATGAACCTCTGTTGGACATACCAGGTGAGACAGATTAGCAAAGGTATTTAGGTAAGTGATGTGCAAACAACAAGAACAGCAGAAATTCAGAAACCTACTCAAATGCTTTCTATTATTTCTTCACTAAATTTCCCTGTCCATAGAGATAAAAGTTCCAGATGTATCCAAAGAAGTCTTCCACAAACAAGTTCTAGTGTTTTTTTTATTTCAGCAGAAGGAAAGGTTAGGAAAGGCAGGTGAGCAGCATCTGACCTCTAGTGGATCCATACATATGCAGTGTCAGGTCCAGAAGCAGGAGATTTTTGCATGCATACACACAAGCAATTCCCTTCCTCCTCCTCCCTCATCAGACTACATACRTGTGCTCATGCACACATATACTCCACAGCAAGAACACATCTGTGGAAGGTTGAAACTAGTCTAAACAGTCTGGACTATGTAGTATAAATTAAGGGCAAGTCTTCATTATTCAGATGTAAACAGTTGGGGGTGGAAGGTAAATTGTGTTCAGATTGTTAACACAGAAAACTTTTCACCTTCAAGACTATTGCTTTATCACAGGATCCAATTTTCTTCTTTTCCTTCAAATCCATGCCAGAGGCAGCATTTCAAAGCCTGCAATAAAAGCCTTTGTTTTATTCATCTAGAATTTCTTCCTGAACTTTGTCACTTACACAAAGGAGAGTGTTTGACAAATGGTCTGAGGGCTTCTCTATAATTCCAATTTCTTGGCAAAAGAACTGTTTAGAAGTTTTTTTAAGAGGAAGACCAACTGAAACCAGAAAATAACCAGCCAGTGTGACTTTGGAAAGCAGTATCTGGGCTAGGTTGTTAAGCCCTTGGAAGACTATTAATCATCATTAGGTTGTCTTCGTTTTCCCCAGTGATCAATATCCTGGAGAAGACATTTTTAAAGCTAGAATCAGAGAATCACAGAATCGCTGAGGTTGGAAGGGACCTCTGGAGATCATCTAGTCCAACCCCCCTGCTCAAGCAGGCTCACCTAGAGCACATTGCACAGGATTGCATCCAGGCGCGTTTTGAATATCTCCAGAGAAGGAGACTCCACCACCTCTCTGGGCAACCTGTTCCAGTGCTCTGTCACCCTCACAGTGAAAAAGTATTTCCTCATGTTCAGATGGAATTGTCTGTGTTTCAGTTTGTGTCCATTGCCTCGCATCCTGTTGCTCGGCACCACTGAAAAGAGTCTGGTCCCATCCTCTCGACACCCTCCCTTCAGATACTTGTACAC